>NW_024081543.1:499311-767787 GCF_003009895.1 Hyaena hyaena
GGGTCAGAGAGAGAGGGAGTCACAGACTGAAACAGGCTCCAGGCTCTGAGCTGGCAGTCAGCACAGAGCCCGATGCGGGGCTCGAACCCACGAACTGTGAGATCATGACCTAAGGGAAAGTCGGACGCTTAACTGACTAAGCCACCCAGGCGCCCCAGGACTCCAGTATTCTTAAGCAGGGGAGAGATTCAATCTTAACAAAAATCATGTGCATGTGATATTTTTAAGGCACCAAACAGCAGGCATAAAGAACTTTACAAGAGCAATCACATTTTAACCAATAAAGGCACTTAGAGACTGCACTTCTACCCATATAGGTGGTCTGGTTTTGCCCACAGCTTGATCTGTGATTTTTCACAAGTCAAACAAAAGAAAAAGTGTCGCTAGATGTGCTTCTTAGTGTTTAGACCATTTTATAGCCATTATATTTTTTATCAGTCACTTTTCATTTTATTTACTTATTTTTAAAAAGCACTGTGATTTTGTTCATAGGGATTCAACTTCCTGATTTCCAAAAAGCAGTATAAGGACAGTGATTACTAAGCAAGACTATAGGGTAGAATGGGTAGGAGTTCTAGAAGATGCTATTTGGTCTCCGTTAAAGGTATCCAGTGAATTGGCAGTTGATATTTCTAATTGGAGAAAATACGGGTGAGCTGACTGGAATAATCATTTGGCTACCAAGGTACAGGGAACTTGACAGTATATTCTTCACCATACCCTTGGCCTGTTATAGAAGTCACAGCTATGTGGTTCTAATCTGCCACTTTGGATCAGGCTGAGTTTCTCATAAAAGGTCTTCAGTATTATCAATATCTTCTAGAACACCACCATAACCTCAGTTAAGGGTAAGAGTATTAGCAAAACCATATGGCTACAGCATATTGGGTGATCAATTGGCTGCAGAAGGATGTGATCAGTTCCAGATACTGTTCATGGATCATTGCTTCGACTCTGCTCAGTTTCCACATGGACTGCAAATAACACAGGCTGGTCATTCCAAATGCTCAGTCTTGCGTGCAGGCTGATACCACTATCATGGCAAGAACCGATGATTTCTCAACAGTGCCTCTGCATAGTCCTCAGCCTCCAGGTCGGGAAAAGAATCCAGTCTAATCTGTCATCTTGCTTTTCAGCTTGGAAGGAGCCTGGAGTCAAACCATGAGATCTTGCTAGTAGCCAATTAAGTTTCCACATTAATGTCAGACAGCACTGGGATCTAAAACAGAGCCTAAAAACTAGACTATTACCAGCGTCTGTATGTGTGATGTCATTCTCCTGCCTCTGAATCTATTTCTCACTCTTGTTTGGTGATGTGCTTTTACTGTAAAATAGAACACACATCAGAAACTCAAAAATAGCTCAATTATTTCAAAACAAAGCCTGGATATTATTCACCTAAGTCAGGAACTCTGTTTTAGAGTGCCCCTTTGCTGCCTTTTTGTTTTCTCTCCAAAGGAAACCATTGCCTGTCAATAATTGTCACCACTTTCTTTTTTACTTAATCACCTAAAAACACATCCCTAGATACTAAACTTGAATTTTACTTACCTTTGAAATTTATTTAAATGGAACCATATTGTGTCATATTTTATTTGCCTTCTTTGGATTCATCATTTTGTGAAATTCATGTTTCACTAGGAATATTCATTTTCATTGAGATTCAGTGCTCCATTATAGGACTCTCAATCTAGCTTATGTTAACAAGCATCTAAATTGTGAATCGTTTCCAGTTTGAAGGTTGTATTAGAGTTCTCTAGAGAAACAAAACCAATAGGGTGTTTGTGTATGTATTCAAACTCTTCTCTAGGAGAGATTTTAAGGAATTAGCCAATGTGATTGTGGTGGCTTATGAGCCCAAAATCTTCAGGGCAGACCAGCAAGCTAGAGATGCAGGGAAGAGATGCAGTCTTGAATCTAAATGTGATTTGGAGAGAGAATTACTTCCTTTTTGGGGATCTTGATATTTTTCTTTTAAGGCCTTCAACTGATAAGATCTATCCATATTATGGAGGGTAATCTACTTAAAGTCTGATTTACTTAAAATTTTTAATGTTTATTTATGATAGAGACAGAGTGCAAATGTGGGAGGAGTAGGGAGAGACAAACAGACAGAATCCAAAGCAGGCCGCAGACTCCAGGCTCCGAGCTGTCAGCACAGAGCCCCCTGTAGGGCTTGAACTCACAAACCATGAGATCATGACCTGAGCTGAAGTTGGACGCTTAACGACTGAGCCATCTAGGTACCCATTACAGTCTGATTTAAATGTTAGTCACATTTAAATACCTTTACAGAAACATCTAGAGTGCTGTTTGACCAAAAATTACTTATGTGGCCTAAACAACTGGCTCACAAAATTAACTGTAACTGAGCTGTTAGGGAAAGTGCTTGGTATGTTTATTGTACATGTGTTTTGATGAACATAGTTGTGTTTGTCATGAAAAGTACAGAAGAATGAAATTGAATGTCCCTCTTTTCCAAAGTTAAAACACCAGCCAGTCTCCAACACTTAGAGGTCTTATAAGACTTAAAGGTCTTATTCCTGCTATTCTTCTGTTCTGCACCTGTTCACATCCCTTGACTAGGGTTAATGAGCTGTTGTCTCTGATTTGCTTTTTGTCTTTAAACATGTCAGATATAAGTCTTAACAGTTATATCTGTTGCAGGGAAGTTTTCTACCACACCTTGATTTGCCCCTAAATTTCTTAGTGGTATTTTTGATGAATAAAACTTAACTTCAATTTAGGCAAACTTCCCTATTTTTTTGATGGTTAATACTTTCTTATCCAGATTAAGAATTTGTCAACAGTTATGTTGTATTGTGTATTACATATCCTACATATTAAATATACATATAACTTTTAGGTGGGATATTACTCTTTCACATTTAGATCTGAATCCACTTGCTAACTGATTTTGTGTATTTGAAAGAGAAATCAATTTTTACCTCCTCCCTCCCATGTGAATATCTATTTAACACAGAGTAACTTTTTATAAGCTTTTTTTCTCACCAACTATGTAGTATCATGGTTCTCTTAAATATCCATATACATATGGGTCTTAAGTTTTTACTCCTTTGATCTCTCTGCTCTTGTACCAATACAATGCCATCTTAGTTACTGTGCTGTATAATATCTGTGGCTGGTTTTTGTATAAAATGTGAGATGGGGTGGGGGGGGTGCCTGGGTGGCTCAGTCAGTTGAACATCTGACTCTTGATACTGGCTCAGGTCATGATCCCAGGGTCATGGGATTGAGTTTTGGACTCAGGACTTCGCTGAGCATGGAGCGTGCTTGGGATTCTCTCACCCCGTCCCCTCCCCACCCCCGTCTCGTCCCCTCCCCACCCCCGTCTCGTTCCCCCTCCCCTCTTTCCCCTCTCTTCTCCCCCCACTCATGTTTTCTCTAAAATAAATATATAAAAATGTGAGATAGGAATTTGATTTCACTTTCTCATGTGACTAATAAATTATACAAGGTCTATTTGTTGAATAATCCAAAATGGCTGCTGCAGACTGAAATATCAACTTTTCAATACAAGTGTTTAGCATTGGTTAGTATCAAGCATTCGTTATATAGAAATTACTATAGCTTAATAAGAATATAGATCTAATATCTGGTACAGCAAGACTATTTTAATTCAATAATGCTCTTAAGTCTTTTGCTTCTACATGAATTTTTGTATAATCTGTTACATAGCTTCCCCCAAACCCCTGTTAGGATTTTGTTTATAAATAATTCTGTTAGATGTGTAGATAATGTAGGCTTGAATTCATTCTGGTCGTCTTAAAACTGGTGAATGTAGTATACTACCTATTTATTTGGGTGAGCTTTTATGTTATCTGAATGTATGTGGTATATTAGTCTTTTTTATTCATTGTTTCCTTAAAAACTTCTCAATAATCTATGTTTCACTGGATTTATTCTTAAGCACCTTCCATAATTCTCTTCTGTTTTATCTTAGTGGTGATGTTTTCTCTTTGTTAAACATATGAAAATGCAATTGACTTTTGGCTTTAATATTATATGTAGTTATCTTGTAAATCTCTTTAATTTCTCAATTTGTTATTTGGGAGATTTTTATCACTTACAAGTGTATTTTTCCCTTTGCAGTACTTTAACTTTATTTTTGGATTTCAATTTTTCCATTTTTAATAATTCATATGTTGAATTTTAGATTTTTTTTATACAACTCATGAAGCGAATTGTTTTTTTTCCCCCCATCCCTTCTGATATTTGCTGTCTTTTTTGGCCAATCATGCTCCTTACATTATCCATATTAGGCTTCTGAACTTCAAAAATATTTTTTCCCCTTGTGCTATATTTCTATTTTCCAAATTGAGTAATAGAAATCAAGGCAAAACTAAATAGAAGTCTTGCATCATGAACTATTTGTAACTATTCTTACAAATTCTTACAAATTCTTAACTAGTCTTACCCACTAGGTGGCAGTTGCTAAGGATGGAAAAATTGTTGACACCTCTGTAGTACTTAACTCACTTCCACTTGGTACTAGATTTTGCACTGCTTTTGACTGCTATATACTTAATTATATTTGAACACTTAATCTTCTTCCTTAGTTGTCTGTCTTTAGGTCTGGCTAGACTCCTCCACCCCCCTTCCCTTACTGAAATCTGCATAATTTTAGTTCAATCTCCATCATGTTGCTACAGTTGCCTGAAATAATTTTCTTTGGTTTTAAGACTCTCATCCTGCTCGTGTTGGGATTCTGCTCGTCTTACAAAGATTTTTCTTTCTCTCCTGAGGATATTTTTCGATTTGCTTTGGCTCTTTTAATTCCTTTCCTCCCCATCTATTCTATTTCTTTACTTTCAAAACCACTTCCATTAAAAACAGTGTATAGAAAACATGAAAAGTACAAAACTTAAAAGTAACCAAGTTATTTGTTGGACAAGGTGATGAATTGTTGGCTAAAAATTTTTGGATCCCCTAACTAGATGTACTAATTCTGTCCTAGACCAAGAGAGCCATCTTCAATAGCCATTAGGTCTATTTTTCTGTTATACCCTGTGGAAATTCTTGCATCCAAATGAGCATCTGCATATGTGGATTGATGGTTCATGAGAAGTGGAATATAGTGAAATAAATGAACAAATAATGGATGTGCAGAATATTTATACTTGGCTTTGAGGTTCAGTGGGGATCTTAGCACATTCTTCTACATGAAACATGAAACTTTGAGATCTGTGCCTTGTTTCATGACTTGGTACCACTTTAACTCTCCAGTTCTAAGTGAATTGCAATTCTTTGTGCCTGGTCTCAAAAATAACTCCCACATGAATAATGTAGAGTGTTGTTAAGTCCTAAATTATGTGAACTCAAGACATCAAACTTTCTTGATTAGGGAATAAAAGAATACCTAAAATCTAGAGCACTTACTGTGTTCTAGGTATTGTTTTAAGTATTTTACATATAGTAATATATTTAAACTTCACTACCAAACCAAAATGTAAGCATACTATATTCTAGAGGCATTTAATTGATTTTCCTGAGGTCACACAACCAGTTATTCATTTGAATTCATCCAATTTGGCTCTAGAATCTGGAATCTTAACCATTGCATTCTGCTTTTTCAGAGTAAATAGTGGAGCTCCTAAAGGAATCAAAGTTCTGTTTTCTAGTCCAAAGAACATTTTTGATGTTCTGTAAAAAATAGATTAGTAGATATATACTGCTAACTGGTATATATTTGTGTTTTACACGATATCAAGATTGGCCACAGTAATCATTTGGATCATCAAACAGTGTACTCTTTTTTGATTCCTTTATGTGCCAGCTTCAGTTACTTAGGGTTTTGTCTAATTTCACTTTTTTTTCCAGTATAAGAATCTTGCTGGAGTCCTAAACCTTCCATGTTTACGGCTCACCAACAGTATTTTACAGAGTTAGAAGAACTGGATCTTGTCTTAGTTTCATGGAGAGAAAAGCAGCATGACTTTCTCTGCTCTGTGATTTGTTTAACCCTATCGAACTTTAAAAATTTTGGTTTTTGATATCCTCATAACGAAAGACCTTTTGAGATGTATAGTGTAATAGGAATGGTGTGACCCTGAATTAATGAGTATACTGCATGATAGGATGTTGGTGAAGGGCAGACTACAAAACTATAGTTTCCTGGTTTCAAGATCTAGCACTATCCTAAGTAGATGACCTTAAGCAATTTACATAAAATTTCTGTGACTGTTTCCCCATTCATAAAATATGAACAGAACTATCAACTTTAAATACATTGCAGAGTTAAGAATTAAGTGAATGAACACATTAAAAAAATCTCACACAATAAATGCCATGTAAATGATACCTTGTACTATAATAGTCCATCATTTTCTTGAGTTAGAACAATTTAGCTGTCGCTGAAATATATGCATACAAATAAGCGTTTAAACTGTAATAGTTACTATAAATGAAAATTCACCGTGCTGTAGAAGAGCTAACAAGGAAACTCGAACAAGATCAGACACACAAGTTCAAGGATGTGACATCCAAAATAAGAATGATGGATGAATGACTACATGGTATTCCAAGTGGAAAGAATGGCACTAGCAAAGATCCCATGAAGAAGGAAGCATGGCCTGTGCAGTGAATGGAAGGAAACACAGTGTAGCTTGAATTTATGATGGGAGAGGCTATAGCAAGAAATAATAATTGAGAGTTAATCAGATAGTATAGGCCATGTAGACCATACTATAAATGTGATCTTGAATAAGGTATATCCATGAAGTAAGTGACTGAATTCATCATGAAGAGATTATTCTGGACAGTTTATTGCTATTTCCCAGTCATGTTTGGCCAATTTCCACAAGTCAAATCGTTGCATTTTCCTTAATTGCTTTGGGTGTCTTCCTTTTGTTCGTTCTTCCCTGTTATGGATTGAATTCTGTCCCCTTCCCCTATTGACATGTTGAAACCCTAACTTCTACTACCTTAGATTATTGTATTTAAAGAGACTTCAAAGAAGTAATTATTAAAATGATGGTAATCATCAAGGTGGACCCTAACCTAATTTAACTAGTGTCATTAGAAGAGGCATTTAGGACCTAACAGTGCACCAGCGACGTGAGCACACAGAGGAAAGGCCACATGAGGACACAGAATGGCTGTGTGCAAATTCAGAGGAAATGAAACCTGCCAAAACCTTAAGCTTGGACTTGAAGTGCTCGGAACTATGAGAAAGCAAATCTCACTGTTCAACCACCCAGTTGGTGGTATTGTGGAATGGCAGCCCTGGTAGACTCCGACTTACCCCTCCCCTCTTTCTGTTTTTAAATTTTAATCTCCAATTGTAAGATTATAGACTTTTCTCATGACCAATCATTTGTTACTACAAAGATGAATTGTTATTTGAGGACACTCTAACATGCCATTTGCTGGAGGTGGCTGATTACAACTAATACAAATTCCCTTAGGGGAATAAGCATGAGGGGATCCGGTTTTGTGGTTCTCATTCCAGCAAAGCTCCTACTGAAGCCCTGGGAGCCTGTCCTGACTAATAGTTGTACCATCCATGGCCCTGTGGTTGGTACATTGGGATAGTTCTAATAGTTCTTAGTATGTCTTCTTTAATAATTAATGTTTCAGTTGTTTTAAATTTTTCAATACATTAAAAAAAGCTCACATACAGGGTCATACGTCCAAATTATTATACAAAATAGATGTTTTGCAGTAATTTACATGAAATTAATTCCATCCCAGGGTTCTGGTAAAAAATTAGAAGTCACTTAAAGGCTGAGCTCTGGTGGTTATGTGTCACTAGATTTCCTCTGTGGGACCATTTCCTTATAAATCTTTGCAGTCCATTTATATGCTGTATGCATTTGGTCTCTTGATGGCTCCAATGGTTCTTAATTGCATTTCCGTAGGCTGTCCCAGTGGTAGGTTTCTTTCAACTAACAACTAATAGTGATATGCCATCCTGGCAAAAAAACAAACAAAAAACAAAACAAACTGGTTTATCTAATTAACAACAATAGTAATGTCTTTCTAACTTTAAAGAAAAATGAAAGCCCATCACTTGATTAGCAGATCATTCTAGAAAATGAAGCATATTTTTGTTGGGTCAAGTTTGTTGGCTTTTAAATTTAGTTCTTATTTATGTATTTTTAATCTTAGGGGCTCAGAGTTGAGTTAATCATGCTCTTCAGTTCCTGGAAATTAGTATTGATCAGGCACAGAACTTCTGCAATTTTTTAAATTATTATTTACTCCCATTTGTCACTCTTCTCTTTAGACAATGTTCCAAATAGGATTTAAAAAAATCTGCTTTATTAAGATACATCCGACCTATAATTTTAATGTATACAATGTTGTGATTTTTACATACATACATATTGTGAAAAGATTACCACAAGATTAGTTAACACATGTGTCACCTTACATAATTACTACTTTTTTTGTGTGGTGAAAACTTTAAATTTTTTATTTTTTTTTAATTTTTTAAGTAGGCTTCACACTCCGCACAGACTGCATTGTGGGGCTTGAACTCAGGATCCTGAGATCAAGACCTGAGTTGAGATCAAGAGACTGACGCTTAACTGATGGAACCACCAGGTGCTCCTAAAATCTACTCCAAACTTTCAAATACACAATATAGTCAACTGTAGTTACTATGCTGTATGTTATATCCCTAGAATTCATTCATCTTACAACTGGAAGTTTGTATCTTTTGACAACTTTTACTCATTTCTCCCATCCACTATCCCTGGCAACAGCCATTTTGTTGTTCTATTAAATTTGTTTTGTTTCTCATAAAACACGTACACATATTTTTAACTTGCATAATTGCTGTGTAATCCACATGGTCTTTTTTTTTAATATTGAGTTTCTCAGGATAGTATCTCTTTAAAAATTTATATAAAATACCTTAAGGGCCCTCATTTGAAAAAACCCAAAACCTTAGTGGTATGGTAGGCTCATTCTTTACCTACTCTTACACTTCCAATTAAGCAAATAATGCTGCATATATAAATGGATATGCAATTTTAATATGACAGTAGTTTAAGAATGTGTACTACATACAGAACATGAGATCTCCAGAGACCATTAGAATATTCACCAGGAAAGGGAAACTTATTTCTGATTAAGAGTGAAGATGTGATTGAAAAAAGTAAAGGAAGGCACAAACAAAATAAGATTTCCTCCCTTATAAGCAGCTGAATGGACTTGGACATGCATGTGCTTCTAGTAAGAGTAGGTAAGCACCAGCTAAGATTCAATCAGTGGCATCACAGAGGATAGTAATCTGAAAGGAGGAGGGGTCAATATTTACAAAAAGGGATATGGGTATTAGGCTAATTGAAAGTACAGCACTTGGTGATTCTATATTGAGAAGATGCAGGGAAATGGGAATCTAAACACAGATGTAGTAAATATTTGAGATCAATTTCCTGCCTGAGGAAAACATCAGTGGTAAAGGTGAGAAGATTTGGTTCCACAGAATCAAATTGCCCATATAACTATATTAGATCTATGTGTGTGACATCTGTCCATTAGTGATATGAGCATTATATATTTATATAATTAAAACTATTAGTATAACTCAGTGATAAGATTGCTTGTCCTGATATCAGATAGTCCAGGAAGAGCTGGAAGAGAAAGTGGAGAGAAAGAAATTTCAGGCAATATTGCACTGAAGGGATTATCTGAGGGAAATTAATAAGTATCCAAATGCTTGATGTACTCCTAGATAAGTAGACAAGTTCTGTTTGTGGTGCAGTGTGCTTCACAAGAGTGGGAGTTGGCAAGGTACAGTGCGGATCAAATTGGGCCTGCTGTCTGTTTCTATAAATGGCATTTTATTAGAATACAGCAGCATTCATTTGCTTGCATATGATCTACAGCTACATTTGTGAGAAGACTGCAGAGGCTCAGTAGCTGTAACAGACCATTTTGCTCTCAAAGCCCAAAATATTTGTTATGGTGCTGTTTACAATATTTGACCACACTTTGACTAGGTAATACTAACAAGTTAAGTTTCTGAGGTGAGTGTAGACTACTGAAGATGACTGGAGAGAGGTAGAGCCTGGAAGGTGGTTAAGCTTGACTTATAGCATCCCATGGACAGGATTTTAAAGTCAGAAAGTAAAAGTACAAGGACAATGGTCTTGGTTTAGGGGATGAAAAGAAAAATATCAGTGGTGTTTAGACCAGATATTCTAAAGACATGAACAAAGTTGAATCCTGTAGACCTCAGTAGTCCTTCTTAGTTATTTCAGTCATTGAAATGACAGGACATAAATAAACCTGCCAGCACTTTGTTCCTGAGTTCAGTTTCATAATCTTAGGTGATTGAAGTAAAGGTACACACAGTTGACGTACAATTCAGTTTATTTGCTGCAAGAAAGTTGCCGATGAGCAAGATTCACATTCACTTTGGATGTGTATGTGCTATGTGTTCTAGTGAGTTACTTACAAAGCAGGAATGACGATGTGGTTCCTTCGAGTGAACATGGCCATTTTCAACTTGGGAAGGAGTTTGGTCTGAGAATCTTTTGGACTCTTCAGCAGAAAGGTTTACTTAAAAAAAACAAACAAACAAAAAACACAAAAAAACAAAAACAAAAAAAACCCCTCTGGAGACCTTTTGTGGATGTTCACAAGTTTGTACTGTTCCCATTTCAAACACTGATTTGCTTTTCAGTATGAGGTCTTGTAAAGAGAAGTTTTGGGGACTACAAATATATGAAGTTTAACAAGTGTGAATGTGTGTTGGTAGCATGTATTAAATGCTCTTACGTGGCTGAGACTTTGCATAACTAAGAACACTGATAAATTGTTCTACAGGGACTTCAGGTAAGGATACAATTTCTGAAAAATAATATTCTTCCTTAAAGTGAAATGGACCCTTATAGATTTCACACGTGAAATATAAACTCTTATATTAACCTAGTGTTCAATATTGTACACTGGCATTTTATAAAGGAAAATATAAACGAATGAAGAATACTTTGAGAAGGAATTCAAGTGAATATTACACGATTGGAAGTGTATGTTATATGTGGCCTAACTTTGGAAAATGGCTTCAGTGTTAAAGGCAGAAAAACATTTCTTGAAAATGCCTCCAATCTAACTAGAAACTTCATTGGCAAATTTGAATGCCAAGCTTGCAGTTTGGCAAAACCCTAATCACAGTGAACTTCTTAAAGAAAGGTCCACAATATTATGTGATAGTCTAGAAAAAATTCTAATCAGTATTGAGCTTAAATGTATGGCCAGGTGACCTTTTAGAATCTTTAGTTTATAGCATTAGAAATATGTATAATGCCTGGCTAGAGGTTTATCAACTTTATTTTTTCAAAAAACCAACTCTTGGTCTCATCTGTTCAACTGTTGTTTTGTTTTGTTTTTTTGTTTTTTGGTTTTTTTTTGGATTCTATATTTATTTCTGCCCTGATTTTTATTGTTTCTCTTCTTCTGCTGGGTTTGGGGTGCTCTTGTTGCTCTCCTTCTAGTTCCTTTAGGTGAGCTATTAGATTTTGTACTTGTGCTTTTTCTAATTTCTTGAAATAGGCCTGGAGTGCAATGTACTTTTCTTTGGACTGCCTTTGCTACATCCCAAAGAGTTTGGATTGTTGTATTTTCATTTTCATTTGTTTCCATATTTCTTAATTTCTTCTCTAATTGCCTGATTGGCCCATTCATTCTTTAGTAGGGTGTTCTTTAACCTTCATGTTTTTGGAGGTTTTGCAGACTTTTTCCTTCTTCAAGTTTCATAGCATCGTGATCTGAGAGTGTGCAATGGTATGTTCTCAATTCTTTTATGTTTATTGAGGGCTGCTTTATGACCCAGTATATGATCTATCTTGGAGAATGTACCATGTGCACTCAAGAAGAAAGTGAATTCCTACTCTCAGGATGTAGAGTTCTAAATATACGTCAAATCCATCTGGTCCAATGTGTCATTCAGGTTCACTTTTTTTTTTGTTTTTTTTTTTTTTTTTTTTTTTTTTTTTTGCCTAGTTGATCTGTCCATTGCTGTAAGTCGAGTATTAAAGTCCCATGCTCTTAGCACATTCTTGTCCATAAGATTGTTTCTGTTTGTGATTAACTGTTTTATGCATCTATGTGCTTCCATATTCGGTGCATAGACATTTATAATTGTTAGCTCTTTCTGATAGACCCTGTAATTATTATATAATGCCCTTCTTCATCCCTTGTTACTGCCTGTACTTTAAAGTCCAGTTTGTCCGATAAAAGTATGGCTACTCCAGTTTTCTTTTGACTTCCAGTCGCATGATAGATATTTCTCCATCCCCTTACCTTCAATCTGAAGGTGTCCTTGGATCTAAAATGAGTCTCTTGTAGACAGCAAATAGATGGATTTTGTTTTTTTTATCCATTCTGCTACCTTATGTCTTTTGAATGGAGCATTTAGTCAGTTTACATTCAGTGTTATTATTGGAAAATATGGGTTTAGAGTCATTGTGTTCTCTGTAGGATTCATGCTTGTATTGGTGTCTCTGGTACTTTGTGTGCCTTACAACATTTCCTTCATACAGTCCCCTTTAGGATTTCTTGCAGGGCTGGTTTAGCGGTGATGAATTTCTTCAATTTTTCTTTGTTTAGGAAAACCTTTATCTCTCCTAATCTGAATGACAGGCTTGCTGGATAGAGGATTCCTGGCTGCATATTTTTTCTGTTCATCACATTGAAGAGTTCCTGCCATTCCCTTCTGGCCTGCCAAGTTTCAGTTTCAGTTCTGCTTTCAGAATTCTCTGTGTCCTTATATTTTTCCAGTTTCACTATGGTATGTCGTGCAGAAGATCGATTCAAGTTACATCTGAGGGGAGTTCTCTGTGCCTCTTGGATTTCAATGTCTGTTTCCTTCCACAGATTGGGGAAGTTCTCAGCTATAAATTGTTCAAGTACCCCTTCAGCTGCCTTTCTTCTTTTTTTCTGGAATTCCTATGATACGGACATTATTCTGTTTGATTGCATCACTCAGTTTTCAAATTCTCCTTTCGTGCTCCTGGATCAATTGATCTCTTTTTCTCGGCTTCCTCTTTTTCTACAATTGTGTCTTCTAATTCACCTATTCTCCTCTCTGCCTCTTCAAGGTGCAGTGGTCACCTTCATTTTATTATGCACCTCATTTATAACCTTTTTTAAACTCACCACAACTATTTTTAAGGTACACAATCTTTGTAGCAATAGCTTCTCTGGTGTCTTCCATGCCTTTTTCAAGCCCAGTGATTAATTTTATGACTATTGTTCTAAATTCTTGGTCAGCTATGTTGCTTATATCTGTTTTGAGCAATTCTCCGTTTTAATTTTTTTTTTTTATTTTTGAGAGAGAGAGAGTGCTCACGAGCGAGCGCGTGAGCAGGGGAGGGTCAGAGAGAGAGGGAGATACAGAATCTGAAGACAGATTCTGAGCTGTCAGCATAAAGCCCAATGTGGGGCTCAAACCCATGAACTGTGAGATCATGACCTGAGCTGAAGTTGATGCTTAACTGACTGAGTCACCCAGGAGCCCCTGTTTTGAGCAATTCATTAGCTGTCATTTCTTCCTGGAATTTCTTTAGAGGAGAGTTCTTCTGTTTCATCATTTTGGCTAGCTTTCTGTCTCTTGTAAGTTTTAAAAGCTCGTTATGCACTCTGTACCTGCAAGTTTTGCTATATTAAAGGAGGCTCATTGACTGTCAATGACCTGTCCATTCAGGAAGTGTTCTTTTAATGGTGTCCCTTGGTCTCTCTTCTTATGCTTCTGGTTATTTTATTTCCCTACTCATAGTGATATTTGGAACTCTTCACCATGTGTACTTTGGTTTGTTTCTTGAGGTAGCCCTGAAAATGAAAACAGACAAACACACAGGGAACAAAAGCATGCAAATGCACAGAGAAATCAAACAAACATGCAAACCAAAAGGGAAAAACAAAACAAAACGACCACAAAAAAAACAAAAACAAAAGACACAGGACAGTGTAAAAGCTTAAAACCAGAAATCCCAGCTACAAATAAAGAGTAGGGTTGAGGCAGTGCTGATATAAGAGCATACACAAAGAGAAATGACAGGGGTGGGGAGAGAGTGAAATTGAACATTGACCAGGCAGAGGGACTAAAAGGCTTAATTCAGAGAGAGAAAGAGGAGAACATGGTAGGAGGTGAGGAGAAAGAAATGAAAATAATGTTACCCAAAGAAACTATATAGTCTGATTTTTCCAAAGAGAGAGAAAGGAAGGTAATGATGATGGAGGTGTATAATATGCATCAAGAGAATGGATTAAATGTGACTGTTTAAGCAAACCAATGACCAGAGTGCCCAGTTCAGCGGAGGGGAGAGATAAGAAGGAGCTAAGGGAAAATACATCTGAATAGCAAGAATTGATCTAGAGTTAATCCCAGCAATACCTCGATTTTGGTCTTGCCCCAGGCTCCAGTTAAAAACAAAACAAAACAAAAAGGCAGCTCTCCAATGCAGATGGGTGTGGTTTGGTGCAGGCAGGTGTTACCTCCACTCTGGGTCCCGGGGCTACTCCCTGAAGCCCCCCACCTTCCAGTGGTTGTGGGGAGAAAATGTGGCCAAAGAAAGTGCCACAGCTAGAGATAGGATCACTCTCCAAATGCCCTGTGGTTAGAGATGGGATAATAGGATCCCTCTCCTTCCCAGGCTGAGTTTCTTTTCTTCTCCAAGGACAGTTCTATGAGCAGCTTCACCCGCTCTTTCTCTTCCCCTTGTCTCTCTGAGGCTCTATGTGGAGGGGGCTCTCTCCCCTCGTGCCTCCAGGTCCTGGCTGTGTCAATCTTACACATTCCCTTATCACTCAGGGAGGATAGATTTGAGCCTGGAGGAACGAAGGGAGAAAGACCACATACCTGCTCTGTAATTGCTGGAAATTTCAGTTTCTTTGAATTTCTTGTGCTGCTTCAATGAAGTAAAGAGATCCTTTTCAGTAATTGGCCCGGCTCTGATCTAAATCACTAAAGTATCAAATCACACGAGCTAGAATTGTGCCCAGTTCTGGTTGACCCTAGACTTTTTTTTTTTTTTTTTTTTTTTTTTTTTTGCTGGATCTCCACTAGACTAAAAAAAGGCAAAATTCTTGACTGTGTGAAGCCTACATTCTAGGCACAGGGGAGCAGAAATACAAACATACTAATGATCTAATAGGTTAGCGAGTAATGAATGTTATTGAGAATAAAGCAGCACATGGAGCATTGAGATTATAGGCAGAATCCCAGAGTTCAATTTAAACAGTGGACAGGGTAAGCCTCACTAGGAAGGTGGGATTTGAACAGGCTAGAGGGAGGTGAATGAAACAAATGTCTGAGGGAAGAGCATTCTAGATAATGGGAATAATCACTGCAAAAGCTCAGAGAGAAAGATACCTGATATCCTCAGGGAACAATTATAAACTAATATGCCTGGAATAGAGTCAGCAAAGGGAGGGGAGAGGAGGACAGAGAAGATGTGGATTGAATTCCCTGCACCATTTATTGATTACACAATGGCAAACAGTAGAGCCATCTTTCAAGGGTCTCAGTGAGTTCAATGCTTTTTCCATGGCCTATTTACCTTGCAAGATTTTGGGAAGGCCAAAATGAAATAAGGTAAGGAATTAATTTAAATCATTGTTCAGTTCTATAAATAAGGACAGATGCATAGTAGATAGATAGATACATGCATACATACATACATGGATGGAGATAGGAGATTTATATAGCCACACTTAATGAGTTCCTTAGGCAATAATGCTTTAGTTGCCTTCATCAGGCAATTCGAATAGGAGATCCCATTTTAACGGGAGCATAAAAGTGCCTACTTTGATGAAATAAACACATGGAAAACTACAATAACTGAGCCTAAAAATGCACGGCACTGCTCCTGCTCTGTGACTGCAGAGAATCTCCTGCCATTTGTAGTCAGAGCTGACTCTAAAAAGCAGGGTTGAAATCCAGTTTGCTTCTAATAGACCTGCACCCTCTCTCAGCCATGCCTGGTGATATTACCAGAGACAACTTTTAAACATTTGTACCTGATTATTTTTTAAAGCATTCAAGCTAAAAGTAATATTCTGATAAGACAAACATTTAATAAATATGTGGTAGATATAAAGAAGACTTAGAATTTCATGTTTGTTTAAATATTAATTTTTGAGAGAGCACAAGTTGGGGAGGGCCGAGAGACAGGGACATAGAGGATCTGAAGTGGGCTCTGAGCTGACAGCAGAGCCGTGCTGATGTGGAGCTTGAACTAAAACCATGAGATCATGACCTGAGCCAAAGTTGGACACTCAACCGACTGAGCCACCCAAGTGCCACTTGAATTTCATTTTTTGATGCACTCACACAGTAGAAGCAATTTCTATTTTCTTAAATTTGTTTTAATGTTTATTTCTGGGGGAGGGGGGTGAGGGAGGTGCAGAGAGAGAGATGGACACAGAATCTGAAGCAGGCTCCAGGCTCGTAGCCATCAGCATAGAGCCTGACGTGGGTCTCAAACCCATGAACTGTGAGATCATGGCCTCAGCTGAAGTTGGATGCCTCACCTACTGAGCCACCCAGGCACCCCCTAGAAGCCATTTCTAAATAAACAGAAATATTTTATTTGGTATGAAAATAATACATAAGCGTAATAGCAACTTGAATCATATTGAAATGTAGCCCTTTTCTCCTGAATTCCCCTCTCCAGAGACAGTTTTTTGTTACTTTGATGTCATCCCCTTAATTCTAAACATTATGCTTATCTTGATGTATCATGACATTCATTTTAAACAATATTTTTACCACTCTGCCATGATCGAGGAAGACAAAACCCCACTCCCTCTGTTTTACCTCCCTCTTCCTTTCCAATACGTCATATTTAATTAATTTGGCTGCTTCTCTCTTGTAACTTCATGTAATTTTGCTGACTTTATTGGTGAAGGAAATGGTAGCAGAGGGCTGAACGCACTGGTCCTGGACATGGACTGCTTGAATTAGAATCCTTGTTCTTCAACTTTTATTAGCTCTGTACCCTTGTGAAATTTCCACATCCTACCTGTGCCCATTGTTTTCTCATTCATAAACCAGGGGAAAGGATTCCTCTCTACCTTATGGGGTTGCTTGTGATAACTCAACTAATAATGTGTTTGTAGCCTTTAGTGTCGAACACACAGGAGAGCTCAAGAAACATTAGCTATTATTATTTATATCTTGTGTTATTAACTTTCACCTTAATCGTATGATTCTCTTAGTGTATGAGGCTGTGCTCTGTAGCCTCTCTGCCTTTCCTTTCCCCTCAGTACAAATCCCCTTCTGTGAATACGTGCTTGCTTTTATTTGTGCTGTTAGCATTTACATTTTGCCATACAGTTGTAGCAAAGTGTTCTGTGTCTTATCCACAGCTTGGCTCTAAGGGTTGAAAACCAATCAACTGTATTGATAAAATATTGCTTAGTCCTGGGGAAAATAGTGTGATTGGATTGTATTTTCTACTCTGCCAGTATAGTGCTCCTTCTTTAATGTCAGTTGTTCAAAATCATGCTACATTTTAGTTTGGTTTATGCTTCTCATATATTTTAAATTATTTTTCCTAAAACTTGTATTTCCCTCTTTTAATCCTTGCACTATTAGCACATTAAAATATTTTATTTTCAAACTTGATATTATATTTACTTGGCTGGGTCTCTTTCTTTTTTTAGAATGTTTGCACCTCCCCTCCTCGGTTCAGAAGCTATAACACTGAAAGACATGATCCAAGAAGAAAGGGGGCCAGAGGGACTCCTCATACTGCCTTTGGCTAGGCCAGAAATGCTCACTAAGCACTAATTATGAAAAATGCAGAATTCTGGTCCCATCATCCTAATTGTGTAGCTATGTGGGAGAAACAGCAATATGGATTTCAGCCAGTACTTCAGGTACTGGATGTGGTAGTTCACATTCCAGGTTGTACCAAACACTGGACCAAGCCTTAAGAGTGAGAGCTCACCAAAGGCCCCAAACATTTTATAAGATTAAAAATTTTGTATAGCATTTGTAAGAGCTAAAACTCTTAGCAATAAGCAGGACATTTCCCTACATTTATTTCTCAAGAACCAAAAGGTAACTTGTGAAAATTTTCAGTAGTTTAGACTCCCTGATGCATGTCTTTCTTGCCCTAAATACATTCATTTTAGAGATCTAGAAACTACCTGACTGATAGGCCTGCTCAGGGCCTTCCTGACCCAATCCCTGCTAGGATCCTGGGGTGATATGATATAACCAGGCTTTCTGGCAGCAGTTGATACATGAGTTGGAAACATTCTTTTAAGCAGTCCCAAAGACAGAGTGTTGCTCTCAGATACCCCTTCCAGATAGGAGAACTGAGGCTCTCATAATCAAACAGGTGCTAAGAATTAGAGCCACGACATGGATCTCCAGATATGGTCCGAAGCTGCCACTGTGAGGAGGGCAACCAAACAAAGCAAGACAAAACCAGTACTGAAAACTCACCTTTCTCATGTAAACAATGCTTTGTCTTAAATCCATGCTAAGCCAGACATCAGACTTTCTTAGAAGTAGATTTTCAAAGCCTGGGGGACAAATGAAAGTTAATGGACAAAGTGATGAGGGTGAGAGGCCTTAAGGTAAAGGGTTTAAAACAGAAGCTCAAGTTTCTAATTTTTCACTGGACTAAACCCAGGTTCTGTTGTACAGAAACTTGGAAACACTGAGGTAAAACACCTAAACTAGCCGCATGGACAGTCGTTGAGAACTATCTTCCTGCATAGAAATATCTTTGTGTTTCCCTTGAAAAGACATTGATTTGACCAAATACATATCTTGAAGTTCTGACCGAAAGCTGAGAAAGTTATATGTTTGAACTTTGCATTTATTGTTGCTGGCAGACACATTTGTAGTGCTTGCACTGTGACTAGCACTATTCTAAGGACTTAGCAAATATCAACTCACTTCTCTTCATAATAGTAGTAGGTATCACTCCTAATAGCTACTTCCTGGGGGAAACCAGAGAGATTAAATAGCTTTTCCAATGTCACACAATAAGTGGATGGCAAAACCTAAGATTTGAAACCAGGACATCCAGACTTTTGTCACTTTGCTGTGTTACCTTATGAAAAGCTATGTTTAGGGAAAGGACTAAGTTGTCAAGAATGAACTAAAACCAGAAGGGAGAAATGAGAAAATGAATGATAACAGAAACTGAGGAGAAGTTACATTCAGAAATTTCTGGTAATGAGGCTTAGAAATAAGATGCTGGTTGGGATGTTAATTTAAGAGAGCACCTGAATCTATTAAGAAACGACTTGATTTTCTTTAAAGTTTGGAAGGACTAGTTGAATGAAGAGTAATGAAAACAAAAAGTAGAAAGGAAAATAATGTGACTTACATGAGGAGAAGGAATCTTTCCCCTCTAAGGATTAGAAGCATGCAGTTGTGAGGGAGTAGAGATCTTCCTAGCAGGAGTCTAGGTGTTTTTACCAGGATGAACATGGACAAAAATGCTGACCATTGAGAGTGAGTGGGTGGTTCAGTTGGTTAAGCTTCCAACTTCAGCTCAGGTCATGGTCTCACAGTTTGTGGATTTGAGCCCCTCCATAGGCTCTGGAGCCTGCTTTGAATTCTGTGTCTCCCTCTCTCTCTTTCCTCCCCCGCTTTCACTGTCTCTCTCTGTCTCTCTTTTACCATTTACTAAAATGGTAAAAAAAAAAAAAAAAAAAAAAAAAAAATGGTGATCATTGTACTGGTTTCAGTGATCCCTCAAACCAAACTTCAGTTTCAAAACAGGACATACATTTTACAGTATCCCTACTATGTGTTAGACACATTACTAAATGTATTTCCAGTTATACATTTTTTAAAGTTTATTTGCCCCACTCCATTCTCAAAATAGAGAATCCCAAGCAGACCCTATGCTATCAGCACGGAGCCCAGTACAGGGCTTGAACTCATGAACCACCAGTTACACACTTTTTTTCTGGAGTAACAGTTCTGAGAGGTACGGAGCTCCCTATGGCTGCTATAACAAGTCACCACAACCTTGGTGGCTTAAAACACATTTATTCTCTTATAATTCTCGAAGTCAGAGGTCCAAAACCATGTTTGCTAGGCTGAAATCAGGAGTTGGCAGGGCTGTGCTCCCTCTAGAAGCTCCATTTTCTTACCTTTTCTAGCTTCTGGTGGCTGCTACCATTCCTTGCTTTTGGCCACATTAATCTAGTCACTGTTTCATGAGCACATTCTCTTTAATTGTAGTAAAATCTCCTCCTCCTTCCTCATAGAATGCTTGAGACTACTTTTGGGGCCCATCAGATAATCCAAAATATCTCCATCTTAATGTCTTTAACAATTCCATCTACAATATCCCTTTTGCCCTTTAAGGTGGGTTCCCGGGATTAGGACATGGACATTTTGGGCAAAGGTATTAATTTTCTAAGATGCAGGAAAGAAGTTTAGGGAAGTAGTTTGTCGCAAGATCTTATGATGTTTCAGAGCGTCAATTTAAATTCTGGCATGCTCAGGCTCCTGGGAGACTTGGTCAAGTTAAGCATCTGACTTCAGCTCTGGGCATGACCTCGCAGTTCATGGGTTCGAGCCCCATGTCAGGCTCTGTGCTGACGGTTCAGAGCCTGGAGCCTGCTTTGGATTCTATGTCTCCCTTGTCTTCCTTTCCCTCTACCCCTCCCCCACCCACTCTTTCTCTCTCTCTCTCTCTCTCTCTCTCAAAAAATAGGATACCACTCTGAGAAGGAGGGCTTAACCCCTACCCTGACTCACTGAATCTCTCACGTATGTGGACTCTAGAAACTTGGATGTACTCTCCAAAAAAAAAAAAAAAAGGCTATTCTGGCATAAATTTCAGACAGCAAGAAGAAACCGTGAAGAGGTTCAGAAGTTTAGTTCAGAGAAGCAGCCAGAAATTCAGATGATTACCTGACACTGGAAGGACTCACTTGATATGAAAACAGAGCTGTAAATCTCACAAGATTACCTGATCTTGTAAGAATTTCAAACCTTCCTGCTATTAATTGGCAACCTCATAAAAATAGCCTCCCTTAAACACAGTGATAATATGCTTCACAGCTTAATATTCAGTGGCCTATATTTTGGCTAAATGAGCTTCAGAAAAAGGAAACTGGTTTAGTTCCATCTACTTTGGAGCCTCTGATTAAATAATCTGCTTCTGCTGTGCTCTGTCTTCTTCTTTTTTTAAAATATTTTATTTATTTTTGAGAGAGAGACAGCATGAGCAGGGGAGGATCAGAGAGAGAGGGAGACACAGAACCTGAAACAGGCTCCAGGCTCTGAGCTAGCTGTCAGCACAGAGCCCAATACGGGGCTTGAACCCACAAACCATGAGATCATGACCTGAACTGAAGTCGGACGCTCAACCAACGGAGCCACCCAGGCGCCCCTGTGCTCTGTCTTCTTATCATCTGTAAAATGGACGCAGGTCAAAAACCACAGTCACAGAAATTATATACAGTTTAATGCACACAGTTGTCTTCATTTGTTTAGAGTACCAGTAACATTTGAAATATTACTCAAAGACACCCCATGCTATTTGAATCATCTAGGACAAAGTTCTGTCAAAATAAAAGGAAAGGGATCCAGAATAACTATGATTTTCCCAAGAGGACACACAATTACTTTATGGTAGATGTGGGATCAGAACCCTGATATCATTGATTCCACTCCACTGTTCTTTAATTGGATTTTGAACGATACAGAGAAATAAAACTCCTGTGTTATATGTAACCGGTGTAGGACTTGGCAAGATTGGAATTTGGACACTGTATACTAAGAAGAATCTGGAAAATTCTTTTTTTCAAAAAAATTTTTTTGACAATTATTCATTTTTGAGAGAGACCTAGCACAAGTCGGGGAGGGCAGAGAGGGAGAGGGAAGGAGACACAGAATCCGAAGCAGGTTCCAGGCTCTGAGCTGTCAGAACAGAGCCTGATGTGGAGCTTGAACTGACAGACTGTGAGATCATGGCCTCAGCCAAAGTCAGACGCTTAACCCACTGAGCTACCCAGGTTCCCTGAATCTGGAAAATTCTTAAAACTAAGTCAGATATATACTAGATACATAGAAAACAGTGGTACCTGAAGATGATTCTACAGGAAGAGAAAAGGAGTAGTTGAAGGTGTGTATGGGCTGCAGTTACAAAAAGGAGAGGTGAGTTCCTGTTTCCTGGCACTTTGGAGGTTCCACTCCAAGATACAGTATTAAAATAAAATAAACATTTGAATTAGATCATATTTAATTCTGCATGTTTATATAAGCCAACAAAATACCCCAGGTAACATCTACATTGTCATTTAGTTTCTATCTTGAGTTTTTATTTCTGAAAGTCTTTTCAAACACAAAACAGAAGTTTGAGAAAGGTATATGGGAGGTGGCAGAGATAAAATAAGCCTATTTCACTAACCATGAAAATTAAGATCCAAACAAATTCATCGCAGCTGAAAATGCCCAAACAATTTTCATTTTATTTCAAGGCTTCTGGAAAAATCATGTTGAAGGACTCATAATTACCCAAATGTCCCTTATCTGTTTCAATACATATCACGATGTATTATGGGACTTCTCAGGGGTAGAGAAACGTATCCTGGGTAAACATCTCCATGCCCATAATGCAGATAAGATGGTCTCAAACCAACCTGATGATGTTAGAGCCCACTTTTTCCATTACTAATATTAATAGAGGACAAAACTTCACATGCTTTTGCTTGTACAGCCTAAATCAATTCTTCATTAAAATGGATGGCCCATAAATAACTCTGTAGTGTATGCATCATTGGATACTGAAAGTATTTTTGTGGGTTTTATTCATGTTGTGATTTTCTAGGGAGGATCTACTCAAAAACTGAGTCTAGTTTCACATTTACAACAAAATTATCATGTAACCTTGAGTAAAATGAGCTCATCATCATAAAGGAAAGATATTAATACTTTCTATCCCTACTTTGAGGGGGTCTTGCAAAGTATCAAAGTAACAGAGGAATATATGAATGCACATTTTTCATTGATAGTTGTACATGCTTGAAAATAACTCTACAGAATGTGCTACAAAAATCTTGATACGTATTTCAAAACTCCTTCCAAGTTCTCCCATTAAAACTATGTAAATTAACAAACACCTGGGGAGGCAAGATGGCAGAAAAGTATGGAGCTCAGTACTTTTCCCCTGCCCACATCTCTCAAGCATATTCCCAAAAGCAAAGGAATCAAGATCAAAAATGAACTACTGGGACCTCATCAGGATAAAAAGCTTCTGCACGGCAAAGGAAACAATCCATAAAACCAATAGGCAATCAATGGAATGGGAAAAGAGAGTTGCAAATGGCATATCAGATAAAGGGCTAGTATCCAAAATCTAAGGAACTGCCCAAACTCCACACCCAAAACACAAATAATCCAGTGAAGAAATGGGCAGAAGACATGAACAGACACTTCTCCAAAGAGGACATCCAGATGGTCAACAGACACATGAAATGATGCTCAGCATCCCTCATCATCAGGGAAATACAAATCAAAACCATGCTGAGATACCACTTCATGCCTGTCAGAGTGGCTAAAATGAACAAAACTAGAGACTATATAGATGCTGGCAAGGATATGGAGAAACAGGCATCCTCCTACACTTTTGGTGGGAATATAAACGGGTGCAGCCCCTCTGGAAAACAGTGTGGAGGTTCCTCAAAAAATTAACAATAGAACTCCCCTATGACCCAGCAATAGCACTTGCTAGGAATTTACCCAAGGGATACAGGGGTGCTGATGCATGGGGACACATGTACCTCAATGATCATAGCAGCACTCTCAACAATAGCTGAAACATGGAAAGAGCCTAAATGTCCATCAACTGACGAATGCATCAAGAAGATGTGGTTTATCTATACAATGGAATATTACATGGCAATGTGAAAGAATGAAATCTGGCCTTTTGTAACAATGTGGATGGAACTCAAGGGTGTTATGCTGAGCAAAATAAGACCGAGAAAGACAGATACCATATGTTTTTACTTATAAGTGGAACAGGAGAAACTTAACAGAGGACCATGGGAGAGGAGAAGGGGAAAAATAGTTGGGAAGAGGGAGGGAGGCAAACCATGAGAGACTCTTGAATACTGAGAACAAACTGAGGGCTGATGGGGGTGGAGGAGAGGGGAAGGGGGGTGATGGGCATGGAGGAGGGCACTTGTGGGGATGAGCACTGGCTGCTAAATGGAAACCAACTTGACAACAAACTATGAAAGAAAAAAATACGTATAATGCTGTCCTTTGAATAAAGGAAACACTACTTACACATTATTGAAAATGTTTCAAAATATTCTTTAGTTTTATTAACACAATAATCATAAGCATTATTAAATTTGTTTATGGAAGAGCCAATTAGAACCTGGGGAATGAGAGTCTCCTGTCTCCTTTGAAAGTGATGCTGGGTATAAAGAATAGTAGACACATAGGACACGTCCATATCCTGGAGAAAGGAAGTTTTTCAGTCACCATTGCTGTAGTTCAGTACTCCCTGAGTAAGCTGTGTGTGGCAATGAGAGCTGGATTTCCTAAGTTTAAACTATTACCCTTAAAAACAAAACTGGTGGGTATATGACCAAAAATGGGATTATTCAGGAATAGCAGAGAATTGCAATTCAGGATAAGCAATTTAGGGCAAAAACCACTGGCAAGTCCAGAAACCAAAAGAGAAGACCAGTGATTTACAGAAGAAAGGAAGGAATTGGGAGGGGCTATTAGAAACAAAAAATTCCACCGAAATAAGCTGGGAGTTCAAAATATAGTGGCTTTTCGGTGGCTGAGTTGTGATGGTATCTTTGCCTGGACTGTTAGATTTTCTCTTCCACAGACCACAATCTTTCTCTTGCAGGAGTAGTAAAGTTTAGGCTTCTTCCTATTGGGAATGCAAGGTATGTCACTTCCTGCTGGCATCTGCAATTGATAGGAGGGGTAGGGCCTGAGAGTGCCCCCTTCTGGCCTCCTGACTCTATTTCCTTTCCTTCAGTTTCACAAAACTAATAAAACCTAGGCTCCAGTGCTCCCGGGTTCGAATGATCATATCCATGAAGATGTTAGGTATTCCTCATGTTCTAGCTCCTGGGGCGGCATAGCAACAAGGAGTAAACTGACACTGGCAATACTTGGAATATAAGTAGAGTCAATAATCATATTGAATTTCAGGAGTTTCAAACTAATATTATTCTTTATCCAGGAACAGTACTCTTCTGTGGTTGTATTAAAGGGTCTCCTTTCCTGCTCACTACCCTCTCATGATCCTCAGTACCAGGCAGTAGTGTTCAGTTAGAATTGAATGGCTGTGTTCATTGATGCAGAGTTCATGCCAGTGCTCATGAGCCACACTGAGTATTAGGGATAAGATAAATTTATCCTAGGGAATCTACAGTTTCCCTCCCACTGTTTTCTTGTGAGCTTTTTAAGGACTGCTTCAGAACCTGTCAACAAGGGCTGCCTGGGTGGCTTAGCTGGTTGAGTGTCTAACTTGGTTTCTCCTAAGGTCATCATCTCCTGGTTCGTGGATTTGAGCCCCACATCGGGCTCTGCACTGATGGGGCAGAGCCTGCTTGGCATTCTCTCTCTCTCTCTCTCTCACTCTCTCTCTCTCTCTCCCTCCCTCCATCTCTCGCTCTGCTCTGCCCCTCCCCTGCTTGTGCTCGCTCGCTCGCTCTCTTAAAATTAAATAAACAAACTTTAAAAATTTGAAAGAAAGAAAACCTGTCACCAAGACCTCTTTCTTTTCTTTCTTTTTTTTTCTTCCTGAAGCAAATTGATAATGCTGTGGAATGAACTTTCAACATCTTCCTTTCCAAGTTACCAGGGTCTGTTAATAACTCTTACTATTTTTATTTCCCTATCTCCCTAGATGGTGAAAAAAAGAGCCTTCATTAAAGCATTTCTGAAGAAAAACTACAAAATTCCTATTTGGACCAATGGAGATAGCTTGAGAATTGTTTTCCCTATGCATGTGGACATATTGACCGTTATGGTTTATGGAGTCAGACAAGGGCTTGATTCCCAGACAGAGCTGTAATTGTGCTTTCTCAGGCCAAGCCACTGAGCTTTTCCAGCTCTATTTCCTCACTTATAAAACAGGAATAATGTGAGGCTTAAAAGAGTAATATGAATGCAACATGAATGAGATAAGGAGAGTTTTAGAAGTAGGGGCCTGGAAAACCATAGAGGAAAATGTCCTTTCTGATTTTGAAAGCTGGGAAAGATTTCTCAGTAACGATGTTAGAAAAAAGATTGAAATCAAAACTTAACAGTCTCCCCATTTTAGAAGTAGAATTATAAATGTACATAGATGAGTGAACCGATTGAGAGAACACAAGATTGAGCATCTATCAAAGGAGAGCCAGGAATTGTAGGAAGAGCTAAAATCAGAAAAAGCAAATTCAACTGGTCACAAAATATTGGACTAGCTGAAGCAAGGCATACATCAGAAATTCAAGGATTCTGGGATAGGAAGGCTACCAATGACAAGACTAATGTTTTGTGTGATTTCGATTCCACAGCAAATTGTCTTCTTAACATTGTATTGTCCCATATTTAGAGTATATTTTGAAAGCAAGTTTGCAAGTGGAGAAGCGGTGTCTATTTCCTCTGGCCTACTTTCTTTGTATGTTTGAGTGACAGCTTGTAATAAGTAAGGTGTTAACTGCACAAAGATCATAATAGTGGTGTGTCATTATACATGTAAACTAAAAATTCCCAAAGGGTCTACTAATTCTTTCTCAACTCTAGGCTGCAATTCTGTATTTCTCATCAAAGACCATGCCCAGAAGGAAAGATGATGTCTTGTAGTTTTTTTTTTTTTAACATTCCATAGTAGAATGAAATTCTCTAATTCCTTGTTATAGAATTCATACTTTTATTGTTGTGACTGAAGATTTAGTTACGTATTGGCCAATATATCCTATTTTCCTATTTTTGCTCTGTACCAAGCTTAAGTCCAACAGCTCTTCTATGTTCTTCTCCTATAATCTTCTGTCTGATCCGGTCTCATTCCTCTTGCCTAGAAGGAATCTAAACACTGTAGAGAGTAATTCGTTCTGACTTTATGTTTGGGAAATATCCTGAAATGGATGAAAACATTATACATATGTTTCACTCTTGAATTATAAAATTTATGATAAATTCCATTACTGTTCTCCCCCAAATTGCCCTACAAATTTAGCATCTGGAAAATAGTGTTTACTTTTGGTCACCAAAAGGCCTGTGGTGATTTTGAACTAGAGAGGATTAGTGTCATGTTTGACCAGAGGGGCTACTTAGCTAGAAATATGACTCTTGATCAAAGAACACTTAGCGTAATCTATCTTTTGTTAACCAGAAATTCATGGTCAGTGGGGATTAATAGTACATTTGCAATTTATTCAGCTTCATTCTTACCTGGACTAATATCCCCTGCTATGCTACACTGTAGAGGCTTAGAAAAAGCTGCTATATTAAGCAGTCCTGCTGTGATATTTCGAGTGTTTAGAAGTTTTAGTGCACTTCTGTAATATGTATCCACAGGTATCTGGTGAATATTTATTGATCTGTGGTAAGTTGGTCAGAGAGAAATAGGTTTCTACCAATGTGTTACAGGTTTGAATTATTTTTTTTAATTACATCTTCCATCATTGGAACTCTAACCTGACACAGTGGTTCTCCTTAGTTAATGACCTAGTTTTTATGAGATTCTTTTAATAATTTTATTTTTCTCCATGTGTTTGTTTATTGCCTCACATAAAATTATAGGAGCTAAAGATAAGATTAAAGAATGGTGGATGGAACAAAGATGTGAAAACAAGACAAATGTGCCCACCAATTTAGGACTTCTGAATGGTGAATAAACTGGATGAGGAGGAATCTATCAGACAAAGTAGGGGGCATGCGTGTGACATTCTGATAGTATGAAACTACTACTAAAAGTTCTATATCCTGGATTTTTCTTTAATAATACTAATCAAGGGGCACCTGGGGTGGCTTAATTGGTCAAGCAACCGACTCTTGATTCCAGCTAAGGTAATAATCTCCTGGTTTGTGAGTTTGAGCCTCAAGTCAAGGTCTACACTAACAGCACAGAGCCTGCTTGAGATTCTCTCAATCTCTCTCTCTCTCTCCTTCCTCCCCTGCTCAGAGTCTTATGTGTGCTCTCTCTTTCTCCCTCTCTAGGTAAGTATTTTAAAAACACTAACTGAGGGGCGCCTGGGTGGCTTAGTCGGTTAAGCGTCCGACTATCGCTTAGGTCATGATCTCACGGTTCGTGGGTTCGAGACCCGTGTCGGGCTCTGTGCTGACTGCCAGCTCAGAGCCTGGAGCCTGTTTCAGCCTGTGACTCCCTCTCTCTCTGACCCTCCCCTGCTTACACTGTCTCTCTCTCTCTCCTAGAAATAAAAAACATTAAAAAAAAAATACTAACCGAGAAGTAATATTCCGCATTTCCTATATTCCTGTAAGGTAGCATAGCAAGTCTGCATGACCCAGACAATTGAGTCAAGGCATTGATAATCAAAAAATGCATTCAAGGGCAAAAGATTTATGAACAAGGTTTTTAAAGGAAGTATCAGTATCTTTGCCCTTGATAGGACAAATGTGCAAGAGCTAGATATGGTTGAGTTGGTATTTCCAAAATGTGTGTATCTCCCCATGAGAAGATTATACTATTCCTTTCAACTCTTTCTAATACCCTGGCCCTTTGTACATCCTGATTGGGCATCATTGTATGTTTTGGTTGACTGAGTGTGAGCAGAAGTGCTGTGTGTCACTTTCAAGTAGAAAGTTTTGGAGTCATTTTGCTAGTCTGGCTCTTTCTTCTACCACAAGATTAGGATGTTCCTAATAATGGCTGTGCTTTAGCTCCGGTCCCAGAATACATAGGATGTGGAAGGAGCCATTGTTGACCCTGTGCAGGATATAAATGAAAGAAACCATTGTTATAAACTACATATAACACAGGTGCTTCATCACTTAAACAATAAGCTTTCAGTGTATAGAGCTGTGCACCAGAACAAATGGACATTGCTTCACATTAAGTAAGAACTGTATAATTGCCAATTGTGTTAATTGGGAAATGTTTATGTTCTGCGTAGGTATTTAGGAGATGTATTAGCAGAACAACAATGATCATTTGAAATCTAATATATGCTTTAAAACTCTGGACACAGTGTATTCTTGGAAAACTGACTAGGATAACGTGATCAAATTACCGTTGTAAATAGTAAAACTACTATAAACTTCAAGAAGTTCAATGCTTATACTTCTAATTTATATAAAAAAGTGTAGTATGCTACATAGTTTGCTAAAGAAATGTCCACATCCTAATCCCCAGAACCTGTGAATATTACCTGCTCTGGCAAAGAGTAAATCTTCTATGGCAAAAGATGGGGTGAAATTAAGGACCTTGCAAGGAAGAATTTATACTGGATAAACTGACGTGGGCTCTAAGTGCAATCTTGGGGCACCTCAGTGACTAAGCTGGTTGAGCATCCTGACTCTTGATTTCCACTCAGGTCACGATCTCATGGTTGTGAGACTGAGCCCCATGTAGGCTGCTTGGGATTCTCTCCCCCCCTCTCTCCTTCTGCACCTTCCTTCCTCCCTGACTTTCAATCACATGCTTGCTCTCTTTTCTCTCTGTCTCTCACTCAAAAAAACAAAATAAAGCAAAACAAAACAAACCCAAAAACAAACACAGTCCTGTTTCCTTAGGCAGAGAGAGTTTTGAAATAGTTTTGAAGCCAGTAAACAAGGACAAAGATTACATAAAGAGAAATGTGATGAGAGAGCAGAGACAGAGGTGGCAGCAAGTCAGGGGATGCTGACAGTTGCTAGAAGGTGAACGAGTCAAGGACCAGAATCTCTTAGAACTTCTGAAGGGAGCATAGCCCTGCAGTCAGCTTGACATTTGGACTTCTGGTCTCCTGAACTGTGAGAACATAAACTGTCATTGTTTTAAGCCACCAAGTTTGTGGCCATGCTTGACAAATGAGACTAATGTACGTGATAGACTAGTGATCACCAAATAGACCAGGAATTCTGGGAAACTTTATATACAAGATTATAGATCTGAAGATACTGGTTCAAGTAAATTCACAGTGGGACACTTGTCTGTTTGTTCAGTTTGCTAATGTATGTAAATATTGTAAATTTGAAGGTTTTGGTTTTTTAGTGGGTGGGGGTACATCTGGAATAGGTAACACACAAACAGGTTGTTCAATGGCACATACAACTCCGTGGCCTGTGGATAAACCTTGCAAGTTCATGTCTTCAATGATCTAGCACACAACTTCCTAGTATATCTTCATGTTTCTTAATTCCCTGTTAGATGATATGCAAAACTAAAATATACTTACAATTTTAAAATCCTGACAAAAATCAGCACTCCCTCTCCTATTACTTCCAGAAAAAGATAACCAATAATTGCTCATTGAATACCAGGGTTCAAGAGTTCACAGTGTATATCTATCAAAACTGCTTTTTTTTTATTAAAATAAATGTTAACCATCTAAAATCCTCAATGATTATAAACTTTACTCTTTCAAATACTATCCTATGTGATAATAGAACATTGCATTCTAGTTTGGAAGATCTGTTATTTGGTTTACTTTCATACAGAGAAGCAGTTTTGATTTATTTTTTTTTCTTCAACTCATATTTAGAATCTCAGAAAAAGAGCTTTTGGACACAAAATTCCACATTTTCCTAACTTGTAGTTTCTGAGTGAATGGGAACACAAGTCTTTTTCAGCCTAAGGCTAAATGTTTATACATAGGGCTGCTTGGTGGTGTTCCAGACAGAGCAATATATCACTTAAATCTTATCTAAACTCCACCCTTCAAAATCCCTTCTGGTCCTTCTGTCTTTGTGAGGTACTTCATGGTTTCTTTGGTTGTATTTGCTGCGATGAGGGCAAGTTAATTTTTTGGACTCTTGATTGGTTCTTGTTCTTTGACTTTTGGGATTTATCAGCAGTTGAGGAAATGCTGGAAAGGAAAGGGGTTGAGTTCTGAAGAAAGTATGGTGGTCTGGGGTGGTCTGATGAAGAACCATGGAGGGGAAACTTGAGCTGGGCACTAATAGGCAGGTTGGGTACATAGGCAGAGAATTCAGAAGCAGCACTGCGGTCTGATCAACAGTGTGAACAGACACAATGGTGGAACTTTCCTATAAATTCTTTATTTATTCCTATATTCCTATATTTATTTCCTATAAATTATTTATTTATTTATTTATTCTTTAGCAAGTCCTATAAATTCTACCTTCCAAGTGCAGCCACTCTACTCACATCCCCTGCTTCCAGCCCTGTCTGAACTCAGGTAGGGATTTCCAACTTGATTTCCTACTTTCATTGTTCCCACAATAGTCCATAAACCACCTCAGCAGCTAGGCTTGTCATTCAAAACTTAAATGAGGTCTTCGTTCTCTCTTCTGCATTTTAGGCATGGCAGAAGTCAAAGGAATCTTCTACAGTGTCCTTCCATATGGATGGATTTTAGTCTCTGCCAATTTCTAGGAACTCCTCCCCTACCCCTCTGCCTGTACTATATGTTTATGGCCCAGCCTCACAGGTATTCCACTTCTCTATCAGCATAAGACTGTGTGTGTGTTTCTTCCTTCTGCAGAAGGGAGGGAGGAAGAGGGTTGAGGGTAGAATCTGAAGTAAATATGGGATTATATGATCACATTTATAACTATGTTAGAAGTATATGTACAGCAACAAGTATACAGAGATTGGTTTTGCAATTTTTTAAAGTTTATTTTGAGAGAGAGCATGTAGGCAGGGAAGAGAGAGAGAAAGAGAGGGAGGGAGGGAGAATTCCAAGCAGCACTGTTCTGTTGGTGCAGAGCCCCATGTGGGGCTTGAACCCACAAAACCTGAGATCATGATCTGAGCCAAAATCGAGAGTCAGAAGTTTATCCAGCTGAGCCATCCAGGTGCCCCTGCAATGTGCTTTTTACATACTGACCTCAAAAATACTCTACAAATACAAGATGCCTCTACCAGTTTTAGAAAAGAAAAATCTATTTAAAAAGGGAAGTCCATTTAACACCTGATCACTCTGTAGATGTTGCTGTTCTGACTCAAGTTCCCTTCGCATTCTCTTCGAGTTTTCTCACCTTCATTTAAATTACCTGAAGGGGCAAAATCACCATCTTTATAATCTAAAGTCACAGTGTTCCTGTGGTTGTATGGATATTATATAACGATGGGGTTGAGTTGAGTACGTATATACTGCACGATCCTGTTGCTTCCATAAATGATGGATTGGAGTTTTACTGCCAAGCTCATTGAAAGCCCATAAATTTGCATGTATTTTTACTGATCTGACCTAATTAAGAAGTTGAACTTTAATAAAAAGCTCTGTTCTATGGCTTCATCCCAATCAAACACTCTTAGCTGAGGGCCTTTCATGTCTCACTGAAGAGATTGTCTCTAGAAGTGGATACATTGTACATTTTGTCTCCAATCTTCTAAGTGATTTCAACTCCCTGTGCAAATCTTCCCATGTCGGCTAGTAGCAGGTCTTACAATCCCAGATCTTGGCATCCTTCCTGTACTATCATACCAGGCCTCTACATACATTACTATACATTTAGATGAATGGTCCATTATACCATGGTGTCATGGACTGAACGTGTCTCCCCAAAATTCTTAAAGCCCTAACTCACAATGTGATGGTATTTGGAGATGAGTGTGGTGTTTGCAGGATAATTAAGTTTAGATGAGGTAATGAGTTATGCAGGAGAGACCAGACCTCTCTATTCAGTATATAAAGACCTAACAAACTTTCTGCAAGCCAGAAAGAGAGCCCTCATGGAGGAAAGTAATCACCTGATGACTTGATCTTGGACTTCCCAGACTCTGGAACTGTGGGGAAATTCCTATTGAAGTCACTCTGTCTATGATATTCAGCAGCCTGAGCTAAGACAGATGATCGTGTTTGTGTCCGTAGTTGTGACTAAGTACATATTATAGAAGCTCAAATATTCATCATCTTTATTTTAATTAGTATTCTTTACTCTAGAACTTTGAGCATTCCCATTCTCATGACTCTATTCTGATACATTTAAATGTAGAAACTTCAGTTTTATCAGCATTTACAAAACTTGTAATTGCATCTCTACATTCCTAGGGTTTATTGTTCTGAACATGCTCCCTCATTCCCCTATTTTAATGTTTTTATTATTCTAATCACATAGTTCATAAATGAGTCTAATTAAAATCTAAGCAAATTGTAACTGCTTGCTTTTACATGGGTCTATTTTCCTGTTTGCTTTACATGGATACAGAAAAGGATTATTATTTTACCATAATGGTGGTGGTAATTATAGAAACACTCACAACTGGCTTTAATGGAATGTCTAATTCTCTCCCCCTAGCCCCACAGTGCTAGTAAACACTTCTAGAGTTTTAACTACATGTTTATAGTATGGAAAGTTAATTCTATTGCTTTAAAAATTGTATGTAGTTTAGATATTGTTAACTTTATTTTTTCTAGTTTTGCTGCCATTATGTCCATCATTATAAAGATATACTAAGGATCAATAAGGAACAGGAATAGCATTGATGCTATTTTTAGGATATTTTCCCATCTGTAATCAACTCACATATATACCTTACCTGAGATTTGTCTAAAATAATTGTGGTCGAAGGAAATGTAAGGCACTAAAAGACTAAACTAAAGTTTTGTGTATTCCCAGACTTTACACACAGTTTGCTGTTTGCCTCACATAAAACACAGAGTGGAACATCAAAAGAATTCACTAAACAGATGTATTTCAGACTCTGTAATACAGGCCTATTTCAAGTTTGTACTTAAATGTGGTGTAGATATACCCTGACTGACCCTGAATCCCTTTTGTTTTCTTAAAGAATGACTTTTTTAAGCAATCATTTCCATTACCATACGTGATTGTGCACTCTGGCAAAATGATCATGTGGAATTTGCTTTACATATTCTCATAAAATCTTTGTAGTAGTTTCTGAGAGCTGTGAAGGAGTTCAAGGATTTTTGAGTTATTGGTTTATGCTTTTTAAAAATTTCAGTAAACTTTGAGGTATAAAATCCTACATGTTTCGACCAATTCACATATTTGTGTATCCACCACTACAGTCAAGGGAGAGAACAATTCTGGCACCAAAGACCTCTGCCTTTTTGTAACTAACACCAGGCCTCATACTCAGTTTCTGACAACTGCTGCTCTGTACTCTGTCCCTATAGTTTTCCTTTTTCCAGAATTTCAGACAACATCACATAGAATGTGTTGTCTTTCACTTAGCAAAACACATTTGGGATTCATCCACCTTGTGTGAATCAATGATTCCTTCTTATCTGTTTCCTAGAGAACAGTCCATATCCATGATTGTTGATGTATCTATTTCAACTAAAGAAATTCAAAAGTACCTTAAAGTTCACTATTTGTGCTATAAACTTCTATGACTTATTACAAATGTGTAAGGATGGATTCTCCCCCGACTCCCCAATATTGACTCAGCCCTGACTTTTGGAATACATCACAGTTGTGATGTGTTATCCTTTTTACATATGGTTGTATTTGACATGCTGACACTTTGAGGAGATTTACAGCTACATTCCTGAGGGGGAACGTTGAGAAAGAAGGCTTTCTCTACCTGTAGTTAGTCCATTTCTAGAGTTCTTTGTATCTTTTGATACATCCACTTTTCTGCCTAGTCCCACATTCCTCCTTCCTGCAGAATTTCTTTTACAATTTGAACATTTCTTTTAGCATAGCTTTGCTGGCCATGAATATTCTGCTTGTTTGTCTGAAAAGTTTGTTTCTTCATTTAAATCTATTTTTAAAGTTATATATTTCTGGGCTGGCAATTGTACTTTTTTTCTTTCGGCTCTATAAAATGTTACTCTTAGTTTCTATGGATTCTGTTGGAGGGTCTGTAACCCTTACCCACGCTGTGTGTGAAGTGTGTGTGTCTCTATTTTTAAGATGTTGGTCTCTTATTCTCAACAGTTTGAACCTTAGATTACTAGCTTGTGTTTTCTTGGTATTCATTCTTTTTGGGGTTTCTTGATTCTTTTATGTTATTATCTGAAAAATTGTCAGCTTTTATAAGTATTACTTCCTTGTTCTCCATTCAGGATTCAAGTCACACGTAATTTCTGTTGGATTTTTTGATATCATCATGTCTTCTGAATGCTTGTGTTCTGGTTTGGGAAATTTCTGTTGAGCTGTCTTCCAGTTCCTAATTTAGTCAGCTGTGTCAAGACTACTGATGAAAGCTTTTATCTCTTACTGTGTTCATGCCCCCATCCCATCATTGAAATTGATCCTTCCTCAGTTTCTAGAAATCTGTTGAAATTAGATCTTGTGTATTTTACCATCTGTTTAGTCTTAACTTTCTTTGGTTATTTTCCATACTCTGTGATAGTCCAACATCTGTGACATATTTGAGTTTAATTGTACTATTGGCAGTGTGATTTTTAATAATTCATCTTATTATTAATCTGGACATTTATATAGATCAATAGAGTGAGGTAAAAGTAATCATTCCACAATGTACATGTATATCAAACCATCATGTTGTATACTTTAAATATAGGCATACCATGGACATATTGCAGGTTTCATTCCAGACCACCTCAATAAAGCAAATACTGCAATAAAGGGAGTCAAATGATTTTTTGGATTCCTAGTACAGAGAAGTTATATTTACCCTATAGTCTATTAAGTGTAGAATGGAATATCTAAAAGAAAATGTACATACCTTAATATAAAAACACTTTGCTTAAAAAACACTAACTATAATCTGAGTTTTCAGCACACTCCAATTGCTGATCATAGATCACCATAACAAAAAATGAAAAAAAGTTCTAAATATTGCAAGGATTACCAACCTTGAAAGACACAAAGTGCACAAATGCTGTTGGGGGAAAAATGGCACTCATAGATTGGCTCCATGCAGGGTCACCGTAAACCGTCAATTTGTGAAAATGCAACATCTGCCAAGCACAGTAGAGTAAGGTATGCCTGTGGAGACAGTTACATTTACCAACTATTCCTCAGGTTGTAGAAATAAGGTACTTTTTTTTTTATTCTTGGCTTTTCATTTCAAGATGTGGGCTCATCTAATCTAGGATTGTGTTGATCTTAACATTGATTGCTGCTGCTGTTCTGTCCATGTGCCATGGACTTCAAATTCCTCTAGGATATCTCATGCTTAGGGTAAGGGCTGGCTTGCCAGCATTTTACTCAAGGATTGCTACATCCTCTGCTTCAGGCCTTGTCTTTGTGCTATACCCCAGGACGTGTTCTATGTTCTTATAATTCTTCCAGCAGTATTCCACTGTTGCATGACATTTGCTAGCCTGATGGCAAGAGCTTGGGGTGAGGTATTCTCTATTTGGATAAAACTCCCATCTTGGGTAGGCACCGTGACCTTATGTTCTTTGGAATATAAAGTTCTCTGAGCTCCTGCCCTCTTCCTAGCTTTTCTGGACCAGCCTGTATTCCTGGCCTCTCTATGTTCTCACCCTTTCTGTCTCCTAGCTGCAGTGTATCTTTATTAGTGCCTGAGGTTATAATGTTGTTAATACCCCTCCCCTCAGTTTAAGGCTTTTGTTCCACAGAAGGGATGGGGAGAAAAATCCAAGGGGGTTTCTTGTCTCCTCTGCTGTGCCTGCTCCTTCCTTCACCCTGCCTGGCACAATGAATACTTTTAGAGTACTCTTGCAAAGATTTCTGTGACTGCTTAGTAGTGTCCAATGAAGAAGCTTAAGGAACATGCACATTCCCCCCATATCTGTGGCTCTTACTTGTGAACCATCCTAGTTGATTCCTCTCCAGTGCCTAGCTATGTTTGCCTCAGATAAGTAAATGTTGCATCTTGACTCTCCTGGACTAAATTTATCTGTTTAGCTTATTTTAGTTCTAAATGTGGGAGTAACTCCTGAAGTTTTGCTCTGTACATTTTTATTGAAATTTATCATACCTCTGCAAATGCATGTTTTAACTTTGTAGTTCTGTGCAAGGTATATACAGAAATATATACTTTTTTTTTTTCTGTGCTAAGAGAACTGGTAACAAAGACCATACCAATGATAATAGCATATTCTGACATTAGATCCCAGAAGAAAACCTGTTCCTCTTATTCCTTATGAGATTTCTCTTGTTGGCCTGGAGTTGTTCATCAATTTCTGTTCAGTTCCCAAAGACGAAATTGCTTGTTGGGGGGAACAGGTGAACATGTTCCCATTGCATTAAACTTCTTTATTAGGTAACACAAAAGAGTAGTCACGTTCGCATTTTCTTGCATTGAGTAGCAACATTTTTATGTGACTTCCCCTTTAAAATCATTAGCATCCTATACTGAAAACTTGAGACAAAGAAATAAGATTAAGGACAGAGTTGTAGTGGGGAATCGAGAGAATGAGGGTGGTCATATGTATGAGGCTAGAAAAGAATTCATCCACTTGAAAAATTCAGTATTTCTCCTACCCCTTCACCGCCCTTTCTTCTCCACTGAAATCAAGCTTCTTGCCTTTAGTCCCTGGCACAAGTGGCATATTGCTTGGGTGCTGGGATTCATGGGGAACAGGAGCTAGTATTAGGGGGCAGCTATTACTCCTTCCAAATAGTTGAATCCTTAGGAGCAGTAATCAGCTTTGCTGTACTATCGGGTTTTTTTTTTTTCACTTATTCATTCATTTCAAAACACATATTAACTTCTTGTATGCTAGACACACTGCCAGGTGCTGAGAATACTGTGCTGAACAGAGTTTTCAGACCTCAGAGTGCAGAATAGAGCTGATCATCCAATCCTTGTGAAAATAAAATCCTAACCACTTTCCCAGTTGCCACATCGTCAGATCTTAGCCATAGGTGCCATTTATTGAGTTTTTATAAGTGCCAGGTCTATTACAATCTGTATTCATACTTCCTTAAATCTTCAGACTGGTCCTAGGAGGTAGATCAATATCTCTATCTTACAGGTAAGGCAACTGAAGACCTAAGTGGTTGAATAAAACAGTCATGTAGCTTTGGAGACAGAGGGACAGAGCTGCAGTATGAAGCTAGAGAGGGCAACTTGGTTCTGAGAGCCATACTCTTTACTTGTACAAGGTTGCATTCTCTTCCTCAAGTCTGTTGGGACCTTCCCTCTAGAGAGATCATATTTTACACTTAAATTTATATTTTAGGAGTCTAAGCTATTTATGCCTTTATATGCCTATGTATTAATAGGTTAACTTAAATGTAAGAGCAAGCCCATTTATTTGTAGCAGTAGTTAGACTGCTATAATATCAGAAAAATGACTGAGTAGAAAAGTAAAGCTATTCACAACCAGCTGAAATGTCAACATACATATAAAAAGCTCTATTACCAAAGCAAACTTGAAATTACCTACACTTGAGATAAGAATGTTAAACAAAACATGAAAATGTATTTGGAAATTTCCCAGTGCTTGGCATTAATTGCTTAGAAAGGTAAAGACAGACCATGGGTTGCTTTCCAATTTGACAGGACTTTGTTTATAATGCTTATTAGTAACCAAAGCTAGCAACTTCATGGTTTTGAGTGCTCATATGTGTTTCTCTGCATGCCTCTCTGCAAATAGGTTATTTTTGATAATTGGGTCATAATGCATATTTTTACACATATTTCTATTACCATCTTCTTTTTGGTATGGACCTTTTGGAGACCAAGGAATGTGTTTTAATAACGTCTACTCATTCAATCAGCTCAGCGAAATTACATTAAAACTCTGTGTCATGATCGTTTTACAAGCCCTTAAGTGTTGGGTACTAGGAATCCTATCCAGTTAGGTAGATAGAGCCCTAGGGTAGGATAGCATAGGGAAAGGGAAAGGGTATAGCTTTGGAAGTTAAATAGACTTGGTGTAACTTCCAATATTCCTTCTCCGCGTTGGATAGTTCTTTGGTCTCTAACACATAAAATGGCTTGTGTTGTGTATGATACCTGTGACTAGAAAAGATGTACTAATGCACTTATCCAAGAAGTGGGGAGAATAGAAATGTTCTGCATCCAAACCAGTAGAACTGCATTTGTAACCCCCAATTAATAAAGTAACTGTCCTTATTAGTAAAATGGAGATGATACTATCTATGTTGTGGGATGTTGGTCAAGACACTAACAATTATATTTAAAGCAAAAGGGCCAGGACCTGGTTCCAAGCAGAAACTTCTATGCAGAGGACATTGTTATAATGTTAATTATTATACACTTGGCTTCCATTTTCAATGTGCTTATAGTCTAGTATAGTTATTTTCTTTATTTTTTTTAAATGTTTATTTTTGAGAGCGACAGAGACAGAACATGAGACACGGAGTGGCAGAAAGAGGGTGACATAGAACTGGAAGTGGGCTCCAGGCTCTGCGGTGTCAGCACAGAGCCTGATATGGGGCTCAAACTAAACCCAAGAACAGTGAGATCATGACCTGAGCTGAAGTGAGACACTTAACTGACTGAGCCACTCAGGGACCTTAATGTAGTTATTTTCAAAATGTTTTTACCATGGTCTTCAGTAAGAAATCCTTTATACATTACTTTCCGATATGTGACATAGCATGTGTGCCTGTGTACACATACACACACACACTTCCTACTGAGAGGAGGATTTGTAAATTGTACTGTCCTTACTACACATGATAAACTGTATTTTCTATCCTATCCTGCCTTACCCTATACATTTTTAACCAAATTCAGGATTCACTAAAGGGGGTACAACTATGGTTTCCAAAATGCTGTCTGGCAGATGAGCTATGTGAGTATCAATACAAATATCTATGATATACCACCAAGCCATGGCAGGATCAGGAAACCTCTACTCCCAGAGCAATCCTGTTCAGTATTGTATTATTACTATTATTATTGATACACAATCTTTTTGCTATCAAAATGAGGCCTATGAAATGTAAGTTTCCCTTTTGTGCTGAAGACAAAAATCTACAATTTGGAATATAAAAAACATCTACAGTAGAAGTGATTGGATCTGTGCTGGTGGTAAGGAGAGCTTTACAGAAAAATAAATCATCTGTCACAGTTGGGGGAGAAATGACTTTGCAAGGTAAATGAGAATTGGGAGCAGGTAGAGAAATTTATATTCTTTTTTCATTTTTTTAATACTTTTAATTTTGAGAGAGAGAGGAGAGCAAGCAGAGGAGGGGCATAGAGAGAGGGAGACACAGAATCTGAAGCACACTTCAGGCTCTGAGCTGTCAGCACAGAGCCCAATGTGGGGAGAATCTACAAATTCTCCTCTCAGTAGGGAGTGTGTGTGTGTGTGTGTGTATGTGTGTGTACACAGGCACACACACTATGTCACATATTGGAAAGTAATGTATAAAGGATTTCTTACTGAAGACCATGGTAAAAACATTTTGAAAATAACTACATTGAGGTGCCTGAGTGGCTCAGTCAGTTAAGTGTCTCACTTCAGCTCAGGTCATGAACCGTGAGATCATGACCTGAGCCGAAGTCAGACACTTAACCAACTGAGTCACCCAGGCTCCCCAAGGAGGAACTGGTACTCTATTAGAGGTAGAATATATGGAACTTTGGATGATTTCAAGCTATTTAGTGTATCTTGAACATTAAGTACATGTATATACTATAACTAGTGATAAGGTAAAAAAAAAAAAAAAAAAAAAAGACCAGGTAATATCCTGAAAGAAGAATCATGAAGGATAATGTCAAGTAGCTTTGTATTTATCCTATAGCTATTTGAAAGTCATTGAAGTCTGTAAAGAAATGAAAAGGTCATGTTTATATTTTACAAGAACCCAATATTGGTGGGTGAGTGAATGGCTGTGAATAGGCTGAGAACAAATTTTGAAGAGGCAATTAAGTGATGCTGTGGAAAGATAATGAGGGCCTAGGGGAGATTATAAAAACAAGAAGAGAAAATGGATTCAATGCATAGATAGGAATGAAGATGTTTTTAGTATATGGGTGATAGAATATAAAATGTCCCTCCCCTTTTATTTAATGAGGAACTAGATAGGTCCTCATTTACAATGAAAGACACATTCCTAAGTCTATGTAGGTTATCCAAGATGTCCACATCAAAAATAGAGAAAAAAAAGTTATATGGTGTGAACGAAAGATTTAATTTCTGAGTTTAACTGGTTTACAAAAGAATTTCCTTTAAATTTTACTTCTTTTCACTATAATGAATCCAAAGGTCTTTTGACAACAAGTACAGCAATTATCTAACATTACAGAAAAGCCTAGGAGTTTGGCATCTTGAACTTCTTTACACAAACAAGCTAAACAATGGACTTGCCCAGTTAATCATCTCTTCTTGGTCTTGGTTTTTGTAATAGCAGGAATTTGATAAAATATAAAAGCACCAATAGCAGGAATTTGATAAAATATAAAAGCACCAATAGCAGGAATTTGATAAAATATAAAAGTAATAAGAGTAACAATCCCTTCATTTTCATCACACCAAGAGTGTTTTGCACATAATGTGTATAACTAAAAACCATATTTATCAGAGAAATAAGTTTGACCAAAAAATGAATACATTCAATCTATGGAGTTAAATTTTATAAACCGAAAATAACAGTTAAGTAAATTGTCCTCCTCTTGTTTTCAGTTTTTCATTTTGTTACTGCCATTCTCATATTCTTATCTCATTCCCGACTCGTTCTTTGTTAGGAGCTGTATCCATTATTGCTTCATAATGTAACAGCCCCCAAAGCTTATTATTTAAGCATCTTATTTTGCCTCACAATTTTTGAGGTCTTTATTTAGTTGTAGCCAGGAGTGATGTCCTTATTGGGTGGGATATTTGTGTAAGCAGATCATTTAGACTTTCACATTGGTTTACATCTTCTAATTTAAAAAAATTTTAATGTTTTTTTATTTATTTCTGAGAGAGAGATAGAGGCAGTGTGAGCAGGAGACGGTCAGAGAGAGAGGGAAACACAGGATCTGAAGACAGCCTCCAGGCTCTGAGCTGGCTGTCAGCACAGAGCATGATGTGGGGCTTGAACCCACAAACTGTGAGATCATGACCTGAGCCAAAGTCGGATACTTAACCAACTGAGCCACCCAGGCGCTCCTACATCTTCTAATATGAAAGGTGATCAGCAATAAAGATATTTTGAACTTTATATTTCACTACTGTTTGATTTCTTATTGTCTAGAATCCACATGAAGAATATAGTACTATTTATTGCACCGAATGATAAACCTTCACTTTGATGGCCTTTTAGCTAATCCTTCTTCTATTTCTTTTCTTTCTAATTTTTATTGATAAATTCTGGAGTAATGTTTACTAATGTTTACTTATTTTGAGACAGTGAGGCACATTAGTGCGGGAGGGGCAGAGAGAGAGGGAGAGTGAGGATCCCAAACAGGTTCCCTGCTGCCCATGCAGAGCCTGAGTGGGGCTCCATCTCATAAACGTGAGATCCTGACCTGAACCAAAATCAAGAGTTGGATGCTCAACCAACTGAGCCATCCAGGAGCCCCTGGAGTGATGTTTAAAGTTGGTGGGTAAGGATATCTTCTATTTGCAATATATTCATTTTGTAATTATTGAAGATGTTAAGAAAGCAAATTTACCTTATCACTATTGCTGGTATTTCAGGTTTCTATAACCAAAAAGCTAATAACTTAAATAGATCTACTTGTTTTGTATATGTATATGTATTTGTTTAATAATTATGTGAATTAAATAGTCCTATAATTGGAAAATGAGAAGAGTTATGGGGAAAGTGGGTGGATCCCATTTGACTCCTAAGTCTCCAATGAAATGATAATATATGAGTTGGGTAAATGTTAATTTCTTCTGATTCCTACTTTCCTGTGACCTCATAGCTTGCATATCTATAAGCATTAGAGGGTGGGATGGGCTTTCTAGGAAGGAGTCTTCATGACCTGGAGAAGGGCCAGAGGTTGGAAGCAGGGCACATCTTGGTGAACTTAACCTTGAGAAACATAAAAATAGAGGGTGTCATGATATTCAGTGTCAAAGGTTTGGCCAACAGAAAAGGAGAGGACTTAGACAAGGTATATGTTTGTGTGATAAGTTATTGGGTAAGATGTGAGGTGATTGAAAAGCCTCACAGTCTAGAAGTTGACTTTTTTTTTTTTGCCTTTTTTTTTTTTTTTAAAAGACAGGCATTAGAATAGCTATATGGAGTGAGACTAATAGATGATGCAAAGATGTTTGGGGAGTAGTTGGAGGTTTTAGTAAGAGTAGCTCTAAGCTTGGTATTTACTTTCTTTCCACCACTTTTTTCTTTTCTTTTCTGTTTTTATTGTGAGGTTCACCAGTACAAACGTGGTATGCACAGTCTCCTCACACTGACATTGCTCCTCTGAGACAATTTGTTGTCCTTTTGTCTACTTCACTAAATGCTTAGCAGAGTACTCCTCTAAGAACAAATCTTTTGCGTTCTTTGGAGAAATAGCAGGGAAAAGATAGGCTGGGGAAATGGCAACCCCTCAGAAGCAGTGTTGCAGAGGAGAGGAGAGGTGAAGGTGGGGCATAAACTCTAGGTAAAAAACAAAACAAAACAAAAAAACTGGTGGTGGATTGAAACATGAAGGAAATAAAGATAACCCCAAAAGGATCACCAGAAGCTATACCTGCTTGGGTATGGAGAATTGATAGCTAGAGTATTTCTGAAAGGAAACCTCCATGGCTCAATGATGGTGCTTACAACAGAATTGCAGGAGGGATAGTGCTCCTTTTAGAACAAGAGATTCTTCCTGATTTCATTCTCTGTTACTAAACTTCTCCTTCACAAATGTACTGCTCTAACCGGGAACCATGTTTGCTCGATCTTCTGTCTGATGAGATGAGGGACGTCTTAGAGCCTATTGAGGAGGGTGGTAGCTAGCATCTACTTTACAATAGGATTGATTCAGTTTAACTTTCTTGTTTGAGGAAATAGTGTAAGAATACTCTATTCTTGCCTTTATTAACATACTACCCAATTACATGTTGGTGTCCACCACTAAAACGAACTCCGAAAAACAATTCTTCTAATCCTTTGTATTCTCCATGCCTAACCTGGTACCGGGCACAGCATAGTAAAAGTTTGTGTGATTGAAAATGTGTCCCATTGTGGGGATGAGCACTGGGTGTTACATGGAAAGAAAGGAAAGAAAGGAAAGAAGGAAGGAAGGAAAGAAGAAGGAAAGAAGAAGGAAAGAAGAAGGAAAGAAGGAAGGAAAGAAGGAAGGAAAGAAGGAAGGAAAGAAGGAAGGAAAGAAAATGTGTCCCACTGCCTGACCAACATGAGAGAAACCACACCTATATCCTTCACCAGTTTTACTTGTATTTTACATGATCCGTGTATATCTTGGAAAGGAAAAAGATCTGATTTTCATTTGGCTTCTACCTTCTCCAGCTTCATAGAACTCCCTAGATAAAACTTCTTCTGTAACTCACCTCCACCTGGGTCCTGAGCTACTTCTGATCAGGTGAGAAAGACATTGGAAGCTTCATGTGCATCATTCAGAAGAGTCCAGAGTTACATGTGCTATTCTAGGACTGCTCTACTTTGAGCGTGATTTCTAAGTGAATCAGGAGTCAAAGGGAGAGAGAGGATTCTTTTCCAAATCCTCATATTTTAAAGTATGCTTATTTTTCACATTGCTAGCAATTCTCTGGTATGAAAACTTTAGGCTTTTCAGATCATACAGGTATTTGAATTTCCTGTTAGAGTGTTTTCAACTATGGTATGAAAGTATTTTTTTCTGCAGTATTGTCTTAATTCAGAGCTCTTTTTTGGAACCCCAAAACATGGTAAAAGCTATATATTGGGGGATGGAGAGGGTCTTAAAATACACAGCACTTAAATCCTGAGGAACTAAGATGCCTGCCATACACCTGATACCCAAAGTGTCCGTCAGGGAGCCAAAAATGAAGTAGAAACTTCTCAACATTCTCTAATAATAGAGAGAGAGCCCTAAATTCCAAATCAGTCATTAGCAGCTAATTATAATATTATTTGCTTGTTTCTTATTTTATTAATCTGTTGGTGGTAAACTTGAACATGGTTTGGGGCAGGATTTGAGTTAAGAGGTGGAGCAGCTGCTAGTTTATTCCTTCAGTGACACTTGCAAATACTTTCTTTTATTGTGACCTCTAGCTTAAATTTATGTGACTCACTTAAATGTCAAACAAGCTAAGTGGTGCATTTCATTAATGAAAAATTAATGAAAACCTTGGACTGGCACATACTACTTGTTTACAATATATATAATTCATTAGGAAGACATCTATCAAATAAGGGTCTTGGCATGGATCTGGTGGGTTTGTAAGCAGGCTTTATTCTCTTCCTTCCAGTTAATGAAAGTACAAGGCTGGGAAAAAAATCACATAAAACAGATTTAATGAGTCTTTGGGGGAAATTTTACAGAATAGGGTACATGAGTCATAAATATCACATGTAAAGTCTATTTGGCCCAAATTATTTAGGATTGGAAATGGCCATAATTTCATTTTATAAGCAAAAAGTGCCCAAGTGTTTAGATCAGGAATTTAATTCCAGGCAAAAGTCTTACATTCTTTTTAGAGCCCAGTCATTAAGTAGGCTCAATCTTGAACAACTCATTTAGGAAGCCAATTTATTTCCCCCTAAATGGAGGTGAAACCAGGGATGACTTTCTAGATATGGGGCATAATTATTTATTTTCTGAAAGTCTCTAAAAAGTGAATATCACTTTTTGGTATATAAAACTTCCAGGACCCTGATAATATGGTTATAAAAAATAGTATGAATTCATTTAAAGCATTTCCAAAGAATGCTCTGTCTACACAAATATTGGTCCCTCAATATTCAAGTAGCTGAAAATATCACTGGTCTCTTCTGTTTCTATCCCTCTCACTTTCTTGTTGAGCCTTTCCCTCACTGTCACTGTTTGCAAGGGTTTATAGATGATATTTTTAAGACATGGCAGTACGAACTGAAGGAAAAGAGCTATTGATCACATAGGCTACATGAGGACAGGTACTGGTTTATTCAGCATGGTTTTATAGACACCTAAGAAAGGGCATGATACATACCTAGGGGTGCGATTCCAATAGGTGTGTTTAATAAGAAAAAGACTGGTCTTTGCCCTGATGTAGGTTTTTGTTGTTGTTGTTATTGCTGCTGTTTTCCTAGTGAAGAAGTCGAATATTCACCTGGAAGTATAATTTTTAGACTTGAATGTTATGGCTAATTTTATGTGTCAACTCGACTTGCCTAAGGGATGCCCACATAGCTGGTGAAAATTATTTCTGGGTGTGTCTATCACGATGTTTCTAGAGAGATTAGCATTTGGCTCAGTAGACTGAGTAAAGAAATCTGCCCTTACTACTGTAGGTGGACATCATCATCAGTCCTTTTGGGAGGAGGGTACTGAATACAACAAAAAGGGGAAGGGGGGGGGAACTTCCTCTCGAGCTGAGAGTCCATCTTTTCCTGCCCTTGGACATCACAGTCCCTGGTTCTTGTGCCTTCCAATTCTGGGACTTACATTGGCAGCTTTCTGGTTCTCAGGCCTTTGGCCCCCTGACTGGGAGTTACATTATCTGCTCCCCTGGTTCCCAGGCCTTTGGACTTGAACTGCATTATATCACCAGTCTTCTAGGTTCTATAGTCTTCAAATGGCTGATTTGGGGACTCCTTAGACTCTATAACTGCCTGAACCTGTACTCTTCCTCACTTATGTCTACATGTAAATACCTAGATACATTTATGTACATATATGTACATGTATATGTGTGCACGTACATACACATTTCAGATAGGTGCCATTTCTTTGGAGACTATTAATAGTTAACAAGAGACAAATCCTGCGTGAAACATAATTTTGCAAAGACAGAACTATCTCCTGGCCTGGGTTACTAGAGAGAGAGTAGAATTTCCTTTGATTCTTGGAGAGTGTTATTTTTCCATACTGGCTTTTTATTGCTTATGGTCTCTTTCTGGCAGAATTTCTCCTACGTCTGACACAGAATAGAAGTAGTCACAGGTATCTAAGGAGGAATATTTGAAAAGAAAGTGGAAACAAAAGGAAAAGGAAATTGCAACACTCAAATTAGAACTTCTGATAGGTGAGTGTGGTCAAGGAATTTGGCTACAATGGAAAAAAAAAACTGGAAGCATGGAATCCTGATCTCTGGAGACAGACTTCCTATGTTTAATGCCAGCCACTGTCACTGACCACTGTCCTAACTGGGCAAGGTGTTCAAACTCGCTCTGATTCTGTTTGTTCATTCTTAAAATAATGATTAAAAATAGCTTCTTTTATAGTTTTGCCAAGAGAATCTAATACTAAGAAGCATTAAGAACACTATCTGCCACATGTTGATGTTTGTGCCATATTGACATTCGTTCAACAAGTTTAAAAGGGTAATTGTAAAGAGTTCAAGTATCCTGGGGATACCAAAGGCCTTCAAAGTTCAGAGAAGAGATGAAACATGATAATGGTGGGATTGTGGCAAGTTGAAGTTGGTAATAAGATCTAGAGGAAGAACTGACGGACAGAAAATTTAGGGACAGAGGTAGCTGGTGGAAACCTTCAATAGTTCAGGAATGAAGTGTTTGGAGTTTAAAGTCATGACTGAAATGGTAATTGCAATTTTGCTGAAAATGTAAATGGGAGAGTGCTCAGATGGACCACTCTCATAAGGGGTGAGCTCTGTAATTATTAGAATATTAGATCTGCCTGTCTTTCCTCTCACTTGTTGCTTCAAATAATGGGTCTACAGTTCAGCATTCTACATTTCAGTATCTTTGGGAAATGCAAAAGATATACTTAATGATTGATAGTGTTATCAAATGTGGCTCTGTGTGGAGCCACTGATAACCTGGGTTTCAACACTAGAAACCATTATTTCATTGATAAGCGTCATGGAAATTATGAACAACTCTTTTTTTTAATTGTTTAAAATGTTTGTTTATATTTGAGAGAGAGAGAGAGAGAGAGCCTGCACACAAGCAGGGGAGGGGCAGAGAAAGGGAGACAGAATGTGAAGGAGGGTCGAGGCTCTGAGCTGTCAGCACAGAGCTTGACTCTGGGCTCAAACTCACAGGCCATGAGATCATGACCTGAGCAGAACTTGGATGCTTAACCGATTAAGCTACTCAGGTGCCCCTGAACCACTCTTAATTGAGCAATTTGCTTTGTGTTTCTTCTTCTTTGCTTTTCTCCTCCATGTTTATACAACTTCCTTACACTCCATTTGTACCTGAGAAACATCAAGCCAGGTGATATTCTGAATCCACCCTTTTTTCCCACTATTCCTCCTTTAGCAATTATGGGAGATAGATGTTAAGACTTGTGATCTTTGATAATTTGTTTTTCTTTTCCTTTACTTGTTATGAAGGGTTTATGTAATTTTGTCTTTGTATGTGTGCCCCTGGATTGGGAAAATGTTGCATTTAAGTTCCTTCCATAATAACAGTATGGACATATAGATCCACCTGGAATATTTTCAGTTGATGATAGTTCAGTGGATTTTAAGAGCCCTACAAATCTCTCAGATAAGATCCTTAAAAAAAAAAAACTCTACAACTGGAGTCAGAAGTTAATTTTTACTTGTATGTATCTTTTGATGATGGCTCCAATTCAAAATCAATGTTTGGATTATTTTGGAGGTGAGGGACTTTTCTAAGAGGATATCAGTAGATGGAGAAATGAGAAGAGTAAAACCTGTACTGGGTAGAGGTCAGAAACCAGAGGGCTGCAGTCAGCACACAAACGTGTCCTGACTTCCCCACACAACACAGGTCCGCACAGGGGCTTGGACTTGAAATTAAATGTTAAAAGTTGAAGTGGATTGCTACTCTATCAAATCTCAAATTCCAAATGTCTGTAATTTGGAGAGGCTAATCATTCTGTAAGACTCCAACAAGCTGGAGCTGAGAGCTGCTTCTATATCTCTTTCCACCAAACTGATAGTAAGCACCCTGAGGGTGACCCTTCCCTTTTGTGTGTCCTTTCCTCTAGTGCCTTGCCATGTGCTTGGCTGGGGAAGTGATGATAATGACTCTTTTAAAGCTGGTGATATGGGTTAGATTGGAAACCATTACCTTGGGGCCTATTTGGATTTCACAAGTGATGAAGGTATTATCTCCTGCATGGCCTCTTGTCTGTCTGATTTTCCCAGTGGGATGCCATGTGATATGCAGTCTAGATGAGGTATTTTAAAGTTCTCTCCTTGTTAAGTTGAAATCAGATCTCACTACTGTTCAAGCAAAAGGTCTTGGCTGTCAAAGCAGTATCAACTGCAAAGTTAAGGACATCAGAATGGCATCTGCCAACCTATACACTGTCTGTCATCAGCAAGCTGGTAGTCATCCATAGACTCATGCAAACAACAGGATCTCCGAACACCGCCAGATAGGGCTATGTGTCGTGCTCAGGGTGTAGAGGACAGGATGAAGGTTCTTGATATGATTTGAGGGTGCCAAGTGCCACATCTCTTCAAAAAACGACGCCAAGGCCTGCCAATCATGACAATTGCCATAATGCAGAAAGGTCAGATAGTCTTGTCTTTGTGTATTAGAAATGCCAACCTTCTGTCAATGATGAGGTCAAAAATCTGTACTAGATTAAAAGCATTTGTGCCAGGAGCTTCACACTTTCAAAAGGTCAGTGTCAGTGCCAATCAAAACTCATGTACGGAATGGAAGTTTAACTTCTGATTAAACTTACATTGCTTCTTTGTTTTTATTTTCTCACTAACCCATCTGTCTGCAACTTTATCATCAAACCCTTCTTAAGTATTCCCAGTGCTCTATGCAAACAAGGTACAGAGATTTTGTTCAAACCTGAGGATGTATCAGATTCACACGGAGGGCTTGTTAGAACACAGATTGCAGGGCACCACTCCCAGACTTCTGACTCAGTAGGAGAGGTTTCAAGAATTTACATCTCAAATAAACCCCCAGATGGTGACAATGCTGTTGGTTCTCACACACTGGGAACCATTGGTCTAGATGGCCATACAGAAAGGGGAGAAAAAATGTTCAAGGATTATGCTCGCCACCTATAGACAATAGGAATGTACCGTAAGTGTTGGGTTATTTATTTCAACTCCTTTTTCTCAAAGTTTTTGGCTATTCATGGCATTTTCAAGTAAACAACATTATGGTATTTATAGGCAGAGGTTTTCTAGCATTAAACGTAAAGTAGGGGAGTTTCTAGATGATTATATACACACATGTACACCTACACACACCTAAGTTTATATACAAAAGGAAATGCTATTTGGATTGACACTTGCATTGAGATCTATTGATCTCCCTTCCCACCAGCTAAACCTGGTCTGCTTGTGATAAAGACTTAATAATCTTTCTCTTCATCTAAACTTTTATCACAACTTATGTGAAAACTTAAGATCTGCTGCTCTATCCCAGCCACCTGACCCTTCCTCTGTAAATTCTATGAAGATAAGGACAATTTTATACACAGGGTAGTGAATCTTTTTCTGAGTGTTAAGTGTTGAACCTGTAGTGACTTGGAGGTAGTTCAGGATTCTGTAATCCCCAAATGGACAGTTTGTTTTTTATGTCGTCTACTGTGTATGGTTGTACACAGGTGAGGTTGTCTGGGTTTGGGTTTGGAGGTTTTGTTTTGGGGAAGAGTTCAGATGAATAGTATTGAATTGATGACCTTTCAAAATTCAAGGCACATGGTCATCAGAAGTCTGTACATCCTCTTCTTTCATTCTGGCATTTTTACTTATCCCCAAGCTCATCCCTGAATAGTTATTCACACCTGTGTTTTGATAACTCTTTTTCGCCTCCACTTATTTATGCATTCATATATTTGTGATGAAATACATAGTACTGTTTTATGTGCTTTTCAAAATTGACCCAAATATATATTGCGCTAGAAATCTTGTGTGTTTTTTTTGCTCAACATCTTTCTCACCTGTATAAATGTTGCTGTTTGTAAATCTAGGCCATCTTTGCTAATTACTGCATAATATATCACAGCATCCACAGGGCTATTTCATTTATCCATCCTCTATTGACAAACACCAAAATTCATCTCCAATTTTGTTACCACAGACCACACCCCAGTGGACATCATATATTTGTATCTTGTATCTCTGTGTCTTGCTGTACTTTTTCTGGGGATGTATAAACTCAGAGTGGAATTGATGCACCATAGATATGCTTGTCAGAGACTGTTGGTGTTCCCTAGACAATTTCCTTTTCTTCCTAAGTCCACAGTGTGACTGTATTTCCCATATTCCTTTGCAGTTAGGAATGGTTCTATGACTCAGTCTAAGCCAGGGAGGGAATGGAATCAATGTGAATCACTTCTAAGCTGTGCACCTAAATGCCTCCCTTATGCCTTCCTCTCTACCCTTTCCAGGCTGGAATGGCAAAGAGTTCCTGGAAAATCTTAGAAGCCATGTAGAAAAGAGGACAGAGCAATATCATGAAAAGAAACTGGGTCCCCAAAATAGTTGACAAGAGAACCATCTTATAGGAAGACTGGCAGTGGACAGTTCTAGAAGGATAGTTTTCCTGTGTTGAATAACTCACATTTGGGCTTCCTTGTTTACATCAGCATCTAATATACTATGCTCCCATCCTATTTTCTCTAAATTCCATGTTGCTCTAAAAATAGGCTATACAAAATTCTATTCAATTAGAAGATTTTCATTTCCCATCATTCCATCCAGTATTTTATATTATCTGACTTCATAATTTTTTCCAAACCAGGTAAACTTAGAGGAAGAATTGTTTCAGTATTTTTAACTTAAATTCAGGTTAACAGACAGTATAGTCTTGGCTTCAGGAGTAGAGCCCTGTGATTCATCTCTTACATGGGACACCCAGTGTTCTTCCCAAAAAGTGCCCTCCTTAATAACACCCATCACCCATTTAACCCATCCCCCCCTCCCCTTCAGCAACCTTCTGTTCTCTGCATTTAAGAATATCTTATGGTTTGCCTTCCTCTCTGTTTTTATATTTTTTCCTTCCCTTCTCCATGTTCATCTGTTGTGTTTTTCAAATTCTGTGTGTGAGTGAAATCCTACACTATATCTGTCTTTCTCTGACTTATTTCACTTAGCATAATACGCTCCAGTTCCATCTACATTGTTGTAAATGGCAAGATTTCATTCTTTTTCATTGCCGGGCAGTTTTCAGTGTGTGTGTGTCTGTGTGTGTTTAATATATATATAATTTTCCATAACTTGGCTATTGTTGATAGTGCTTCTATAAATACTGGGTTGCATGTGTCCCTTCAAATCAGCATTTTTGTATCCTTTGGATAAATCCCTAGTAGTGTAATTGCTGGGTCATAAGGTAGTTCTATTTTTAATTTTCTGAGGAACCTCCATACTATTCTCCAGAGTGGCTGCACCAGTTTGCATTCCCACCAGCAATGCAAAAGGGTTCCCCTTTCTCCACATCCTCACCAACATCTGTTGTGTCCTGAATTGTTAATTCTAGCCATTCTGACAGGTGTGAGGTGGTGTCTCATTGTGGTTTTGATTTGTATTTCCCTGATGATGAGTGATGTTGAGCAAATTTTCATGTGTCTGTTAGCCATCTGGATGTTTGCTTTGGAAAAGTGTCTATTTATGTCTTCTGCCTGTTTGTTCACTGGATTATTTGTTATTTGGCTGTTGTGTTTGGTAAGTTCTTTATAGAATTTGGATACCAACCCTTCATCTGATATGTCATTTGCAGATATCTTCTCCCATTCCATAGCTTGCCTTTTAGTTCAGTTTCAGTATTTTAACTCGCATATCTCTAGTTGCTGGTGAGGTTAGGCATCTCTGTGTATATTTATTGAAATTAGGATTGCCTCTGTCTGAATTACCATTTATATCCTTACCCTCCTATTTCATTTGTGTTCTCTCATTTTCTATAAATCCCATATATGAAACCTTAGTTGATTTTGAAGGTTGCAAATATCTTCTCCTAGCCTGATATCTGTTTGATAACTTTGCATATGATTTCCTTTATTGGATTGATACCTTAAATTTTCATGAGCTGAATTTATTAACTGTTTCCTTATTGACTTGTATTTTATGAATCTGTTTTAAGACTTATTTTCATTCCCTAGTTCACAAATATATACTATATTTTCTTCTAGTAAGTTTTGATTTTTTTCTTCACATTTATGTCTTTGGTCTACTAGGTCTTAATTTTTTAATACGATATGTGGTAGGAATCTAATTTTTTTTGTTCTACATATTGAGCTAATTTTCCCAACAGTTTCCAATTTCCTAAATAACTTATTATTTCCAAATTGATATACACTAAATTCCCATATAAAAGCTTTTGTTTCTATTTTTGTTTTTACTAGGACTCCTTGTTCTTTTAATCTATTGTTCCAAAACGATGCAGTTTTATATTTCAAACATTTGGTATATGACGACATGTAATAAGGAAAATCTTCTTTTTGTTCTTCTTTGAAAAATTATCTGTTTACTGAACTTCTTTCATGAGAATCTTACAATCATTTTATTTCTCCCCTATCCTATTAATATAATTTAATTGGAATTTGGTTTAATTTTATTAAGTAATTTGGGGAGAATTTATATCTTTGCAATATTAAGTCATTCCCACTATGGAAATGGTATAGCTGACCATTTTTTAATTCATTGATCTTCAACAGTTTGGATTTTTCCCCATACAGTCCAAAAAAATCTTTATTTGGTTAATTACTTTAAAATCTAGATAGAAAGGATGGCAATATATATTGCAAGTGATATTTTATTTTTCAGTTTCAATTGGTAATTACTAGAGTGTAAGAAACTTTGTGTAGTTATGTGAAATTCTTTTATTTTAGTGGGTTGTCTCTTGATCTTATATTTGTAATGGCAGTGGTGGGTACTATTTATGCCTCTTTGCTTTTCTGCTTTTTACTGGACCATAACCGTCTGATTCTATGATGAGCAGCGGCAAGAAGAGAACATACCCAGATCTTTGACACCTTAAAGGGAATGTATCTAGAGCCTCTCTCTTTAGATATATGATGCATGCTGCAGGTCAAAGTAGACTGACTTCTATAAGGTTAAGAGTTTTCCTTCTTATACCTGAATGTTAATGTTTTTCAAGTAAGTCTCTTTAGCTTTTGAGATAATTAATGGATTCGGCAATGTACTGAGTACCCTAACAGATTAGAAAAAAAATGTAAGGAATAGTTCCTAGTAAGATGTAGTTTCTACATACAGAATGTTTATAACCTACTCAGAGTAAAGTGAATCAATGTTGTCTCCTTATGCACAGTGTAACCCGTTCTATACTACCTGTGTAATTTAGTCTGCATGTATTCTGCATGCAGCCTTAGTCTTAAAAGCTTTATCTTTTGAGTAGGTTGATTCTTATAGAATCTGTGAAATGCTTGTGATCCCGATCTTCTGCACAAGCTTTTTGTCATAATTTTGGTTTGGTCTAATCCCCACCTACGTGAACCTTCCATTTCCTGGTCTACCAGTTCCTTGACCCCACTCTTCCCATAGTTCTGTCCTCCAAACTACCTCTTCCCGTTATTACCACAGCCATGACATACCAGTGTGTTATAAATGGGACTTGCAATCTGAGTTGTTAAATGAATTTCAGGGGGTACAATTAATGTTTTAAAACCCCAAAAAAGGAAAGGGTACAGCAGTATAGTATTAAAAAATCAGTGTAGTAGATAATACGGTATTATGAAACCCCTGTTGATGAAGCTCTCTTGTCCAACCAGAAGGCAAGCAGGGACAATCTCCTCCATTTCTGAATTCTTGAAGCACTTCCTTCGCATCCCAAAGGGCTTTTATAAATTCTTTAATATTGGAATAGAAATTCCTTGAGAGCAGGGATCTTCTCCATCTGATTCTCCATTATATCCCTTGCAGTTAGAATAGTGTCTAATACCAATTAGGTACAAAACCTAATTGAATAAATAAATATAGCAAATTTTTTTTGAATAATTTGTATGTTGAATAAATAAAGTAGCAAATTCTTATCTGTTTTATATATCATTTCAGTGTTAACAAAGCCCTCCTATTACCATAGATACATCATAAAAAAATTCATTGAAATGAATTCAGTTGTGTACCCCATACAGTTCTCTTTTCAAGAAAATATCCACCATTCTGAGAAAAATGAGTCAAACTTTATTTAGTGTACCTGACAAAGTTTTTATTGACATCATAACCATTGTATAGTTTCTCACACATTAGCTGGGATCATACTTGTTGAAATTGGAATTTTAAAAGGATAAATTTGGTTTTCTTATTTAGACCATACTTACTAAGATGGAATTACACTCCTCATTTATGTTCAAATTTTACTGTTTTCTGTATTTCTTCTTTATAGAATATCTTTTTCGTGACTTTAAAACTCTTTCCTATTTTTAAAGCTTGAGAGCAGATGGCCTTCCTGCAAGGGCCATAACCTATAAAAAATGGTCTATACATGACCATATGAACATATTGATAATATAATCAAATGAAATTTATATAGACTGAACATGTATATTGGACATGTATAATATGTCCAATTATTTTCTGTATGGAAATTACACAGAAATGAAAGCATTAAACATAAAATGGAACATTGAATTTATATAAACCAAGTTTTTTAATTGTTTATTTTTCTTTTGTGACCTTCCCAATATCTATAGTTACTGTCCGTGTCAAGAACATCTCTTCATCCTCTTTATGTGCACACGCACAAACACACACACATGAATACTTGACAATGCCCTGTAAGAGCATTTATACAAATAGGTTTGTGTAAAAATCTATTAAGAGAATAAAAATAACTTTGATTTCTGATTCCATAGCCTCTAAGAGTTCCGTGGCCAAAACAAATATGAAGTAAAATAATAAGCCCCACCTACCACTGTACCTTGTTTGAGTCTACCTAAAGTAATTTTATTTCAGTCTTGTTCAAAATTAATTGGTTACAATTGTGTTTTAGAACTCTTTAGGGGATATAACTTTGTGAGTATCTTCTCTTCAAAATTTTTTTGATTGCTATTTATCTTTTTTAGAACAAATAGGAAAACAAAGTTAGTGAATATTCACATTTAAATCTAAGGGAACTCAAAAAAATGAAGATCTTTTGTACAGTGTTAACTAAACATAAGGGAAGAAATTCCCTGAGATGTAAAACTGAAAATTCTCAAAAGTGCTACCTTTCTTTGTTAACCAGGTCATGATTGTAAATCACAGAGCTTTCATTTTAGAGGAAACTGAATTTTCAGGTAACCTATAGACTCTTTTTTTAAAATAGGAAATTGGAGTCATTCATGAAACTTGTAAGTTAAGTCATAATCCTCTAATTATGAAACTACCACTATGTAAATTAATGGATGTTCTTGTTTTAACCCATTGGTGTGATATTTGAGAGCACATGGTATTTACCCATAATGAGGATACTTTTGCTGGAAAGAAAGCACCAAATTCTTCTAAGTTGAATAAATTAGAAATACCCTTTATTTCAAGTAATCTGTAAAGAGAAAGCTGGGTCCACACAAAGCAGGAAACATTATTTCATGGAAGAAAAACTGATAGTCTATATTTAAGATTTTTCCATTTCAGTAAGTTTATCCCTCCTATTTTTCCCTCAATTAATATTTGGAATCAAAGGAAAGATGCAAGTATCAAAACAGGGTCAATTTTTAATCTATTTAATTGTTTTCTCTTTTTTGTCTTCCTCTGTGTCAAGCGTATAATGTATCAGTGAAATATATTTTTACTCTATAAAAAATGGATTCTCATTATGTACTGAAATAGAATCTAAAACCCTTGTTCCACAATCTAAGTTTTTCTCTTGAAGAAGGCTGGGGGTAAGTTGGATTTTTTTTTTTATCTTCCTATTTTTAGATTTTGTTGTAGTGAAAGAGTTGAGAGATGACTTCCATTGAGGTCAATGGCTGGCCAGACAGGAAATCCTAGATGTGGACATATTTTTATCATTATGATAGTCCAAGGCCTGGTTTTAAGCTTCTTAGTTTCTGAAATCCTGTTGTATTAGGACACTTAGTTTAATATCTCTGAAACAGACTACTAAATGCACCAAAGACTGATGTATAAACCAAATTGCCACCTTGTTCATTAGAACTGTAGAAGTGGGCCAAACATTCTCTCCCTAAAAGGAAAAGGTCACTGGCTGCCAGATTTTCATAAGTGTACTTGAGAAGCATGGCATTACAGCAAATGGAGGGACATAGTTGGATGATTTGAGAAACAGCTCAGTTGGACAGCATGATCTATCTGTCTTACAGGTATAAGGGTGCACCTGCCAAATTGCTATACATACTTCTGCCAACAGGTCAGGATACAGTCTAGTCAACCCAAAAGACACATTAGTAATTGGTCACTTACAGATTTTCATTTGTCAAGACCTCTTAGTCTAATTCTGTCAACACCATCTTTCTTTAAACTGGGAACATACAATGGTTTAGGTTTTGGTATAACTACAATCCTATTTTAACCCAGCTTCCAGAGTTCATATTCTTATGAGATCAGTTGGGCTTTGGCATTCCCAGGTGCCCTTTGCCCACCAAAAAATACTTATAATGCCTTTTATAGCTTCTCCAGATCCATTTGCATGGATTTTCAGCCACTGTTGCTGTTACCGTTACTCCTATTATAACTTCTACCACATTTTCTACCCGTTAACAAGTACTGATCATAAACCAAGTTTCAGGTTTTAATTTTCACAAACCACCTCCTTCCCTGCTAAGAGGTAGGTCTAATTATTATAATGCCCATTTTACAAGTGAAGAAATCCAGATTTAGAGAAGTCCAAGGTCAAATAGAAAGTGGTTTGGCTGAGATTGGAACTCAGATGAATCTGCCTCAAATCTAGATTTTAATTCAGAATAATTTTACTTACAGTGGTGGCTCTTTAACATCCACAGACTTTGAAATGTCACTAAACAATTTCTGACACAAGTTTTTCTTCAGTAAGCTGGAAAAAATGGGATCTGAAAGTTGCTTTGGAACTTAGATTTCTCTAGATAAAATATATTACAAAGTAGATATCTACTGTAATTTATGTAGCTTTAAATCTACCAGGGTAAAGTGACCCTGGAGAAATTGCTTTCTATGTTAGACTTGTCATAAATATTCTGTGAGAATATTTATAGAGTGTGGCAAGTATGCATGGAGCTTAGCAAAGCATAAGGCAGCCTAGACCAGGTGCTTGCCCCAAAGAGCTTATGAGCTAATTTAGACGTAAACAGAATACTAGGTATCTATAAAATACTAAGAGTTGGTTGATTGACTCATATCCTCACTCATGATGCCATAAATCAGATGGTTAAACTCTAAACATCTATTTGAGCAGGTGGGTGGATCAGCAAGAGCATGTTCCGACCACTATGAAAACAGCAGGTGGTGTTATTTGGAAATAAGATGAGAACTGGCCAAGAAGGCAGAGGAAAAAAATGTAAGATAGGACTCTGCATTACATGCTACACAACATATTGGAAAGACTGCTATAGAAGGTGGAGAGTATATTTCTTTTTGTTCAATGCAGTATCTTCATTACCTCAGAAAGGGCATTTTAAAGAATTTCATAATTTGCATCTGTTATTGTTCACTTATATGCTGACAGTAAAGTTCCTCAAGACACATAGAGGAAAATGGATGGCAGTTACTAAATAGCAATGAAAAATACATTTCCTAGAGGAGGCAGTGCTCTGGAACAAGAGGTCCCTAGAGTGTGCACTCCTTGAAGCCACTGTTCATTCTGGACCACAACCGTGCACTAATGCAGATTCAGCCCTGCAAAAAGCTCATCCAGTGCACTTTGCTGAGCTCAGGAGAAAGAACAAACGTGTGGCTCAGCGGCTTCTGCACCTCCTCATTTGGACCAGTCTCTGCTAAGCCTGTATATCTTTCCTTTTTGCTCCTTCGTGGGGTGAATGCATGTCAGCTGCATCCCAGTGCAATGTGGACATGAGACGGCCAATGGTTCTGAGTGGCCAAGTGTAAATCAGCAAAAGTATTGGAAAGTCTGAGGCCAAACATCTAATTTGTAACTGCTAGTCACTTTATTAGTAATAAAACTTCCATCTTTTCCTTCCATCCGATTTTGTGTTTTGATCTCAGTTGGTCAAAACTTGGAAGGAAAGAGAAAGGGTATAATTAAACTCCAATTCACATAACAGATGTTTACTGAATAAATAAGCCAGGTGAATTAGCCATAAAGAGAAAAGTGAAAGGGGTGCCTGGGTGGCTCAGTTAGTTGAACGTCTGACTCTTGATTTCAGCTCAAATCATGATCCCAGGGTCGTGGGATCCAGCCACACTGAGCATGGAGCCTGCTTGGGATTCTCTCTCTCCCTCTGTCCCTCTTCCTCGTGTGCTCATTCACTCTTTCTCTCTCTCTCTCAAATAAATAAATAAATAAATAAATAGAATCTAAACGCTAAGTGACATTTTAGCTTTCTGGTATTTTCAATGCTTCAGATGATTCACATGTGTGTATATATCATTCATATATACTTGAAGACCTATGAAAATTCATTTCCTCATCTTTTAGATTGTCGTCTCTTGAGGTCAGGGTTTGTTTTACTCATCTGGGTAGCAAGCAGCACTTAATGGTTCTAGGCCTATAGTAGATACCAACTATACTTTATATTGGATAGACATGTATTTTTCTAAATGATAGATCTTATCACAAGTAATTTATGGAGATTTAAAATACTGGAATCTCACTACTAAATAGGATCACTAGCTTCCTGTTCTGGAGGAGTACAGTGGATCTTCACCCCAACAATCATTTTATTGGAGAAAATTATTTTAAAAGAAATTTAAGTTATCCAGAAGTTATTCTGAAGACATAAACAAAATGGGGAGATAACCATTCAGGAAAATGCACTAAATCTTGATCAGAACAATTAGCATCTGTAGCATTTCAGATAGGACTGCTCTCCGACTTCCAGCTCTGTCTTCCTGAAACTCCTCTGGAAGTTCTAGCTGGGTGACTGCTATAATAAGACAGGACTCCTTCTCTGCCCAGCTTCCAGTCTAGGCTACTCCATCTCTGGAGGGCCAGGCCACACATATTTCTGTTCACCTGTTGTCCCATGATGCAGAAGCTTTATGCCAGAAAGGCAGTGTATTACCTTCCTTCAGCTTACGTAATAATAGAGCAAAAGCCCCACTCCAGGCTGGCAGGCTGAGAATGGGTCTTGATCACTCACTGCAGCTGGCTTTCTGGGTAGAGGTTCCATAGATAGAGGGCTGAGTCAACAAAACAGACCTTTCTGCCTCCCAGCACCCACTTGTAAAGCAGCGGTGTCACTCTGGGAGGAGTGTACACTGTTCCTGCCTCCATTTCTTGTGCCGTGATGCAAAGTTCCTGCCCATGAGAAGAGGCAGGCCAGAGAAGCAAGCCTTAAAATGAGGAATTTCCTGCACAAGAGAACTGTTTATTTAAAACAGAGGGTGTAAAACTCCATACCAAAGGATGGTGAAGAAAACACTAGAGATCTTAACAGAGACCAATTAGGAAAGTGCACTTCTAGCTCCATGATAACATGTCATGAAGAGTAAAATAGCAGCACAGTCAGAGGTTTAATGTAGAACCAGGGAAAGAGACCGCTGAGAAGAGTCCTGGGGTCACTGTCAACCCTGGTAATTGAGAAGTTGTGCATGTACACTAAGCTGTGTCTACTCAAGGAAGAAGGAGTAAGATGAGATAGACTTGAAAAACATTCCCAAAGCCACACACACAGCCATCAGCAGAGTGGAAGACTTACTGGCACAAGGACTTATACACAGTGTCTTCCCAAATGACCTATAATTTACTCTGATCCAGAAGCAAGTCCCATGTAAGCCAGGCTTAAAAGTCTAATAGTATGAAACCCTAGGCATCTAGAAGATTCTATGCATACCCTCTGATGAGAGATAAGAGTGATAAGAGACAAGATCCAAGCTACTAGTCACTGTCTGAATGTGGTCAGAATAGTAAACTCTGTGAACTATGCTAAAGCCTCTAAGCTATACACCTATCCAAGAGGGTAAATCTTGGAGTGCTAAAATAAATTAAGCAAGTCTTAAACCAATAAGTGTATCATTGCCTATTTGGAGGCAAACCATACATAGCCAGGCTAAAAGATAAAAAAATCTTTGAGTCACCTGGCTGGCTTACATGGTATTGCCTGTGACTCTTGATCTTGGGGTCATGAGTTTGAGCCCCTTGTAAAGATCTTTAAAAAAAAATCTTAGGGACATCAGAAGTTACACATTGCCAGAGATTGCCAGTTCTGCTACATCATGAATCAAACAGATGAACAGCAACAACTCCTCAAGGATGAAAGAAACCAGTATCCAACGCTGCTACAGTATATTCTCTAAAAATGTCTAGTTTTCAACAATAGAGATTACTTTTGAAGGGACCTAAATATTGGACTTAAAAAGACTTCAAAGCAGCCCTTATAAATCTGTTCAAAGTAAAAGAGACAACATAGTTATATGAAGGTATAATGTCTCATCAAATAAAGTTGTATAAAGAAAATTAATATAAAAATGACTGACGATAACAAGTACAATAGTAAAATTTAAAAGTAAAAAAAAAAAAAAAAAAAAAAGACTAGGTGGCACTCACCAGTTTATTTACGCCAGCACAGGAGATCAGAAACTTGAAGAGTGATCAACAGGAATTATTATGCAATCAGGAAAAAGAAAAAAATTTATGGGAGAAAATGAACACTCAGAAATGTGAAAAACATTAAGTATGCCAATATATGCCTAGTGGAAATGTGGCAAAGAGAAGACAAAAATATTCCAAAAAGGTGGTTGAATATTTCTTAAATTTGATTAGAAAAACTATACATACAAGAACCTCATCAAATTCTAAGGATAAACACAGAGATCCAAACGTAGATACAGTGTAGTAAATGTTGAAAAATAAAGACAAAGAAAAAAATCTTAAAAACTGCAAAAGAGAAACGAGAGGTCAAACTAGAGGCATGATGACATATTCAGGGTTCTGTAAGTATAAAAAATAAAACAAAAATACTTTAAACCAAGAATTTTATATCCTGCAAAATTATCTTTCAAATACAAAGTCGGAGACCTCCCAGGATAAACAAAAGCTGAAATAATTTGTTCCTAAGAAGACCTCCCATACAGGAAATACTAAAGTATTTGGGCTGAAAGCAGGTGACACTGGACAGTAATTTTAATTCCCACGAAAAACAAAGCAACCTGTTTAACTATATAGATAGCTATAAATGTAGAGATAATTGCTTATTTCTTCCTGTTCTCCCTAGAGAGTAATTGCATAAAATGTTATAACAATTTTGTTACATGAAATTATATACAGCAAATACTGTAGTTTAGCTTAGCATATAAAAATGTAACATATCTGAGTGTTACTGCACATGAGAGGATAAAACCTGAACTGGAGCAAGTAAATGACATTAGAAGGTAATTCAATCTGCAAGAAGAAATGGAGAACCTGAAAGGGTAAGTAAAAAGGCTTAGAGACACATGGATGCTTCAGTTGGTTGAATATCAGACTATTGATTTCTATTGATTTCAGCTCAGCTAATGATCTCATGGTTGTGGGACTGAGCCCCATGTTGGGTTCTGGGCAGAACGTGGAGCCTGCCTAAGAGTCTCTCTCTCTCTCTCTCTCTCTCTCTCTCTTCTTCCCACCCCCCCCCCCCAGCTCACACATGCTTGCTCTTTCTCAAATTTAGAAAACAAAAATAAGAAATTAGAGCAAGTATATATTTATAGTTTCAGCTTCTTTCAAGATCTGAGATCATATAAATTAATAGTATACAAAGAGGTAACCTATATAATAGCCCCAAATGGGAGAAGGGTGTGGAGTTATATAAGTAAATTTTGTTTCACTAAAGTTAGTGTAAGTCTGAAGTATATGCATGCCTATACATGCACAGTAAACCTTAGAGAAATCACTAAGAAAATAAAGTATATGACACTTAAAACTTATTAAATAAATTGAAATGTAAAACTACAAAATATAAGAATACAAGATGATAAAGAAAGAAAAAAGTGCCCCCCAAAAACATGAGCCAGATAGAAGAAGAAAAAAACCAAAAAACAAAAAAATGGCAGACACAAATCCCAGCATATCAATAACCTTAAGTATGAACTGATTAAACAACCCAATCACAAGGTAGGGATTGTCAGATTATGTTGAAAACAGATCCAACTGTTTGCTGTCTATAGGGAACACATTTTTTTTTTAATGTTTATTTTTTGAGAGAGGGAATCACAAGCAGCTCCATACTCAGCACAGAGCCTGCCATGGGGCTCAGTCTCACAACTGTGAGATCATGACCTGAGCTGAAATCAAGAGTCGGACTCTTAACCAACTGAACCACCCAGGTGATCCCGCAGGAGACATTTTAAAGAAACAGGAGGTTGAGAGTTAAAGAATGGAGCATTCTTTAAAGTTAAAAGTTAATGTAACTAGATATAAAAGCTTGAATCTTTTATCATTAGTAATATCCTTCAAGAAGACCACTAAAGATATAATCATAACTTTGAAATATATGTACTTTCATATATTTGAAGCTTTTGTTTTAAGCAAAATTTGCCAGAAATGAAGGAAAAAATAGACACTTCAGTAATAATAGCTGATATGACAGACATCAATACCTTATTGTATTTGTTTGCTAGAGCTGCCAGATAAAAATGCCAATGGGGAGCTCAAACAAGAGAAACCTCTCTTACAGTTGGGGAGGCTAAAAGTCCAAGATCCAGGTATCTGCAGGTTGGTTTCTGCTGAGTCCCCCCTTCTGGCTTACAGATGGCTGCCTACTCAGGATGTCTTCACAGGGTCTTTCCCCTAGTGTCTCTTCCTCTCTTTAATGCTAGTCAGATTGGATTAGAACCCACCCATTTAAATGTTGAATCAATCATTTTAAATTAGATCTTTAAAGTGCCTCTTACAAAGTCATGAATTTTGAAGGGACATTTTAGTCTGTAACACCCACTATCAACAGGACAACTAGTCAGAAGCTCAACAATGAAATGGAAGAGATGAACGTTATAAGCCAACTAGCTATGACAACCTCCACAGAACACTGCACTCAACAATAGCAGACTACTTTTAAGTACACAAAGAAAATTCTCCGGGACAGACTGTTATGCCATAAAATGAGCTTCAATTGATTTTTTTGAATTGATGTCATAATTATTTTCTCTGATCACAGTGGAATTAAAAATCAGAGAGAAAATTGGGGAAACTCACAAACAAGTGAAAGTTAAATAATATGCTCCTAAATAACAAAAGGGTCAAAGAAGAAATCACAAGGGTATTAGATAATATCTTGTGATGAAGAAAATAACCATATGGTATAGAAAAACATATAGCATTCTGGCAAAGTGAAAATACCTCCTAAAGGTATTTATAGCTGAACACACTTGTATTAAAAAGATCTCAAATCAGTAGTCTGAGCTTGCATCTTAAGATAGATAGTGGGAAAATCAACTAACTCCAAAGCAAAGAAAAGGAAGAAAGAAATTAGAACAAAAATAGCTAGAATAGGAAAACAAATGAAAATGGTAAACTGTTAGGTAGACTAAGAAAAAATGTCTTAAATGCCAACATCAAGAGTTAAGAGGTGGCATCACTATTAACCTTAAAGGAAAAGATTACCTGGAAATACCATGAAAAACTATATGCCAGATTAGATAACTTACATGAAAAGGGACAAGTTCATAGACACAAACCACTAAAATTGACTCAAGAAGAAATAAAAAATATGAATAGACTTATAATAAATAAAGACTGAGTTAATGATTTAAAAATTTGCCACAAAGAAAATCCCAGACCTGACCCTGATAGCTTCATTGGCAATTCTACCAAATGTTTAAAAAATAATTAGTACCGATTCTTTTTAAATTCTCCCATCCCTACCATGCCCTCAAAACAAAAACAAAAACAAAAAATAACCCCCAAATATCCCAATATTCCTCCTTCAATCTAAAAAACATTTACAGTGATGCCTGGGTGGCTCAGTTGGTTAGGCGTCTGACTTTGGCTCAGGTCATGATCTTGCGGTCTGTGGGTTCAAGCCCTGCATCAGGCTCTGTGCTGACCGCTCAGAGCCTGGAGCCTGTTTCAGATTGTGTCTCCCTCTCTCTCTGCCCCTCCCCAGCTCGTGCTATGTCTCTCTCTGTCTCAAAAACAAATAAACGTTTAAAACATTAAAAAACATCTACAGAAACAAAAATGCCAATACCATATTTATTGAAGTACAGAAAGCTTTTTTCCTTAAGATTATAAACAAGGATGTTCTCTTGCCACGTCTATCTAACATTTTATGGGAGGGGCAGGAGGAGGTTTCAAGCATCACTAAAGAAGCAAGCAAAAGTAATACAACTGGATTGGAAAATAATTACTATGATCTCAGAATTTTAAATAATTTTTAAATTTATGTTTGCAAACGACATTCTTGCGTATAGAAATGCTACAAAAAATTCTACAAGAGTAATTAGAAGAACCAATTTCAGCTATGTTGCAGAATACAAGATCAGCATACAAAGTCAATTATATTTCTAGACATTACTAACCCTTCAAAAATAAAATTCCATTTATAATAACACAAAAAACAGGAATAAAGTATAGGATTTGTACATTACACTACAAAACTGATGAAAGATATTGAAGACAAAGGTTGAAAGAAAAGTGTTCACAGCCTGGAAGACCATATGTTAATTTCTTTTAATAAATTCAAAATTTTCCCTGTTCAATTTTTTTTTTTCTTTTTTTTTTTTTTTTTTTGCAGAAATTGACAATCTGATCCTAACACTCCTATAGATCTCCAAGGGACCAAGAGTAACAAAAACAACCTTAAAAAATTTAGAGGCCTCACATGTTCTGATTTCACACTTACTGTACAGTTACCATAATAATGACAATGTGATTCAGGCATATGGGTAGATATGTATAGATCACTGGACTAATGATTTATGTTAGGATTCTCAATTCTATTATTTTGCAGTCAATTTACTTTCAATTTAGAAGTCAATGAAAAAAGAGCAGACTTTTCAACAATAATGTAACTGGATATATACATGGAAAAGAGTAAAGATGGATCCTTTTATAATTTATAAAAAAGTATTAGGAAAGGTATACCTTTTAAACTATCCCAAAATGTATCCTAGATCTAAAAGGGCTAAAACTGTAAAATTTTTAGAAAAAGTAGTATTAAATCTTTGATCTTCAAAAGGCAATGGTTTCTTAGATATGGTACCAGAAGCAAAAGAGCAAAATGAAACTGGGTAAATTGTACTATATGAAAACTAATCTTTCCATTGTTTGATAATACATCACAACTTTTAAAAGATAACTCAGAGTAGAGGAGAAAATTGTTCTATATTTGATAAGGCTCCAGTATCCCAAATAAAGAACACTTGCAACTTATAATACTTAAATGCCTCAGTTAAAAACAGGGCACAAGGCCACTTGGGTGGCTCAGTAGGTTAAGCATCTGACTCTGGATTTCGGCTCCAGTCACGATATCCTGGTTTGTGGGATTGAGCCCCATGCTGGGTGGGCTCTGTGCTGACAGCATGGAACTTGTTCTGTCCCTCCCTTCCCTTCTCCACAGTGCAAGTGTGTGCTTGTTCATTCTCTCTCAAACTTAGGGCACAGACTTGAGAGATTTCTCCAAAGAAGATATACGAATGGGCACATGAAAAGATGCTCAGTCCCATCATCCATTAGGTAAGTGCAAACCAAAGCATCATGAGATATGCATTTACACCTTCTCAGTTGCTATAATCAAAAAGAATGTTGATGAGGATGTAGAGATATTGGAACCTTACACATTGTTGGTGACAATTTAAAATGTTACAGCCACTTTGAAACATTTTAGCAGTTCCTCAGTGTCATCCAACAGAATGTCATAGTTTCCTTTTGACCCAACAATTGCACTCCTTTTTAAAAAAATTTTTTTTAATGTTTTATTTATTTCTGAGAGAAAGACAGCATGAGCAGGGGAGGGTCAGAGAGAGAGGGAGACACAGAATCTGAAACAGGCTCAGGCTCTGAGCTATCAGCATAGAGCCTGATGCGAGGCTTGAACTCACAAACCGTGAGATCATGACCTGAGCTGAAGTAGGCCACTTAACCAACTGAGCCACCCAGGCACCCCAACAATCGCACTCCTAATGATACATTCAAGAGAAATGAAAACATATGCTCTTGAACACTTGAACAGGGATGTTCAAAGCAGTGTTCTATATAAGGGATAGAAAGTAGAAAACCTCAAATCCACATGAGGTCTTCTTAATATGTCAATTTGGCTAGCCTATAATTACCCAGTCATTCACTAAAATACTAATATAAATGTAGCTCTCAAGGTATTTTTTAGTTGTGATTAAAGTCCATAATCAATTGACTTCAAGAGATTAATTTAGACAATCGGGGTAGGCAATCTCTTGAAAGACCTTAAGAGCAGAGCTGAGGCTTTCCTGAGGAAGAAATTCTGCTTGCAGATAGTAATTTCAGTAATACCTAAATATCCTTCCTGATGGTCTACCCTTTGGATTTTGGATCTGCCTAGCTAGATACTATAATGAAATAAAGTAACCCCTTGCGGTAAGTCTCTGTTTCCTGCTGGTCCTGTTTGTTTGGTGGTACTCTAACTGATACACCCATCAATTGATAAATAATATATATAACAGAATATTGTCTGGTGATAAAAATGAAATGCTTATTCATGCTACCACATGGGTACTCTATGAAGATATTATGCTTAGCAAAATAAGACTGCACCTTATATAAAATAACATTTTATATGATTCTATTTTATATGGAACATCCAGAATGGAGAGTCTATGGAGACAGACAGTGGTTGTTTATAGCTTATAGGAAGGCATTATGAATGATTGCTAATGTTTAGCGTGGAATTTTTTGGAGAGGGATGCAAAGGTTCTGTGCTTATATTGTGTTGATATTGGGAAAATTGTGTGAAAATGCTAAAATTATTGAATTATATGCCTTGAATGGTGAATTTTATGGCATGTGGATTATGTCAATACAAAGGTTTTTTTAAAATGATGGGGACATGGTAAAATCACAGGACCCAGTTTAAAGGGGATACTGTTGGACAAATCTAGAACAGCTTGAGCATCAAAATAACAGACTACCACTGAATAAAATAAAATTACATGTGTCCATATTGGTAGCAATATGTTAGGTACATTAAGCCATTTCTCATGGTAATAATACCAAGTATTAAATGTAAAAAAAAAAAAAAAAAAAAGGAGTTTCCACTTCCATCACTATCTGGCAACTATGGTGATGGGTATTTTAAGTGAGAATCAAAGCATACGATACTTTGTTAGTGGAAGTTGAACAGAATATTGCCATGATCTAAGAATATCTTCCCATGAAATTGAATTTATTATGAAAGGTAAAGCTTGGTTTTGTATGTGAAGAAAGTTGCAGAAATGTTACACATTATGCTTACATGTATCCTACCTATATCACTAGTTTACATTGGTTACAATACATTTACATGTATCATTTTTCTACCACCAGTGGTGGTAAGGTTGATGGTGTGTGTCCCTTCTGATGTGCTGCAGTGAGGAAAGCATAGTACCATGTTTGAGATGTTTCTGTTGGGGATGCCTGGCCTGAGTCTGGTCAAGAATAAAAAGTAGACAGTCCTGGCTTGGTAGTCATATAGGTGCTGAATTTGTCAAGGACATGAAGGTGAGAGCAAGACTGAGGAATAGCTCCTGATTAACGGAAGGAATCTGGACCAGAATGTAAAAAGACCTCTTGTCCAGATGACCGGGACATTTGGCCAAATTTGAAAGGATATGTGGGTGTCTTTATAGTGTTGAAACAATGTTGAGTTCCTGATTTGGAAGTTATGTCAAAGTTATATATGTTTTCTGGAATATTGTGTTTGAAGAGGTACATGTAAGATCTTAACAACGGGGGGATCTGATTAAATGAATATGGGAATTTCTTGTTCTACCACTGTAATTTACATTTGAAAGTAAAGATATGTTACTTTTATAAATAATGAAAATTTTTTCTAGGTTTTATTGTATCGTTCTTGATTTAAATTTAAAAACCTAAAATTGGTTTGAGGGACAAACAGATTAAAGACTTTGTTGTTTGCTTTTGCTTCCAAGCATTTTTTGCATTAAAAAGTCAGAGTCTGCATTGAGGGGGATCAGAGATGGATACTGAGACGTTTCTACTCTAAAACCTTATCTTATAAGAAATTCAGCATTTCTCAAATACTACTTAAAGTGATAAAGGGATGAACAGGATCTTTATATGGGACTCGGCCTTGAAATCATTCTGTGAGGAAGTTTTTCATAGTCTAAAGGACAAATTGTAAATATTTCCTGAATCTTGGCTTACATTTTTCCTTACATCATTTCATATAATCAGTTTCCTTTTTAATTATTTCAAGTGATTCTTTTTTTCTCATGCCGATAACCTGCAAGTTCAATATTTGGTTAGGGTTCTTATTTTTGGCACTAGCATGTAATGACTTTTGGTCTTCATTTTTGTTTTTTAAATTCTTTCATCATGTGTGACTCTAGTCATGGGTGAATCCAATGTTTGTAAGAAGCGGCAAATGTTTATTTTGTAACATCAGCTTGATATTTGAATTGGCACATGCTTTAACTTTTAATTTGATATTGTTGTTCCTTAGCACAGAATTAGCTTCTATTGTGGTTTTGGAAGCCCTTCAGCATGAAAAATCAATATGATATGAAAAGGCTAATATGCTGTAAATTATATTATTATGACCTGGCCAGAAAAGCTACTCCATGACTTCATTCAGTTTCTGCTGTGAAAACAAGTCAGACTGACACACTGCCAAAAGCAATGCCATGTTTATTTATAAAATCATGAACCAAGGAAAATTGTAAATTGACTCACTAGTGCATGATTCAATTTTTAAAAGAGAAAAAAAACTTCATATATTTTAAATCTTCTCTTTAAGACTAAAATTCCAATTTATTTTGTTATAAATTCATGGCAACCCTAGAGCTGAACAATAGTACACTCCATGGTTAGGAAAATATTGTGAGAAAAGTATATATTTTAGATTCAGATAGAAATTGGTTCGAATCCTAGATCAGCCTCTTAACATACTTGATCATGAACAAATTAAGCTCAGCCTTCCTCCTCACAATTTCCTCAACGTAATGTGTGGAAGAATTAAACAAGGATACATTTGTAAAATAAACATGATACCTTGTAACAGCCGTTCAAAAGTGTCCTATTTATTTTCTACCCTATTTATTTTGGGATAGTTTTCTTAGTTTCTTCTGGTTTCTCATGGTGGTTTTACACTGAAACTTTGTAGGATTTTAGAAGATTGCTCTGTGCTTCAATAAACAGTTTGCTTTTGGAAATTTGCTAATCATTCCTACCTTTATCAGGTCAAGAGGACAGGAAGGTAACTTTAAAAGGATGACAGGAGAAAAAAAATGAGAATTTCAGGTAATCAATTAAAGCTGAACTTTTTCTGTAAACATACCTGGTAGGTAAAATATGTTTGAGGAATACTTGAAGAGTTTGATTAAGTCAAGCTTTGCAGAGTTCATATGTGAAGAGGAGTTCAGTGTATTAAAGCAAACACAAAGAACTATCCTAGAGAGCAGTGTTCTCTTATCTCAGACATCTTTGCAGCGTGTGCGCGCGCGTGTGTGTGTGTGTGTGTGTGTGTAATATACACGGACATATATAGATGCCATTGCAAAGTCTATTGCTTGCAAAACTTTTCAGTCCTGGAGTCCTGATCTGATGGACTCTGTCTGTCATCAGGTAAATATCGGCATAAGGGATTCTAAAGGAATCAAGGGCCCAACAGAGTAAATGTGAAAACAGAAATGAACAGTGCTGAAGTAGACCATTGGGAAAGAGATGGGAAGGAGGGAAGTTTTGTGCTTTCAGAGCACAAATCAGAATTCTGATTTTTGTGCTTTCTGTAATCCAGATATCTCCATCTTTCAGTGTTTTTAAAATTAAGACTTAAAACAAAAATAGATTTATTTATAATAACTAACACTTTGAAATGCAACTTTTATTGTATATTATATAAATTTAAAAAAATCCTATAAACATATAGTCTATTTTGATGTCATCATCTTCCTCCCTTTAGGTAAGAAGCTCTTCAGTTTCCTTTTGCAGTTTGACTACAACAGTTTAGTTATTTCCATATGTTGTTTTCCGCTGCTGCCTTCAGAGTTTCTCGATTTAGGAAAAGCTGACCTAACTCAGTTGTTCATTCTTCTACTTATCCAGTCTATCGAATTTTAATTACCAATATAGATTTCTTCACAAATCAGGCAAACACAGTGGACAAGCATTTATAGTTGAGATTTTTTTTTAATCATCACTTGATACTTTGAAGAACTTCAGGTATTGTCCCACCTGATTTACAAAGATGCTAATGAGGCCAGGAAAGTTAATTGATCAGCTCTGGATCTTAATTGCATAGGTCAGATTGTCAGAATTTCAAATTGGCAATCTGATCACAAACACAGGCTCATTTTGTATTGTACTCTCAGTATAATTATGTACAGATTTCCCTCTCCTTCTGGTGGGGCTGTGTCCCAGAAAACCCACTGGAAGTTGAAAATATCCGGAGTCAAAAGTGCATTTAATACATCTACCAAATAGCATAACTTAGCCAAACCTAACGTTTAAATTATCATGCACTTGAGCAAAATCATCTAACAGAAAGCCTAGTTTATAATAGTATTGGTATGTCATGTAATTTATTGAATACTGAAGTTGAAAACCAGAATGGCTGTGTGGGCACAGAATGGTTGTAAACGTGTCAGTTTCCCCTCATGATTGTGTGCCTGGCAAAACCGTGGCTGTCATTGTCTAGTGTCACAAGAGTCCCATACCACACATAATTGCTAACCTGAGAAAAGATCAAGACTACCATTTATTGGTAGCTTACTATTTGCTCATAAGGGAAATACAAGGGGAATAACCACCTAGTAAAATGTGGTCATGAAGTATATTAGATTCTAATGTGGATAGAGATTTTCAGAAATTAATAGTTTTGAGTGACTTTTCTTATCATTCAATGTTCTTCCTGCACCAAGTTCTGTGGAGATAGACAGGAGGGACAACTACATTTGTGAGCCTGTAGGAAAGGCTACAAAGAAGTACACAATTGCTTGGTAATGCGTTTTCCTCACTAGGCTGTGGTTCTTGTATCCTAGACACCAGGGTCCTTATTTGTGCTTAATAAACGTTTGTTGAGTTAAGTGAATCAAAGGGTCAAATGGCAACTAGATTTTGCAGCAAGGGTAGCAACTGTTAGCTGAGTCCAGAAGAATGGAAAAAAGCTTCCAAGTAGCATGGAAAAAGGCAAACAGGAAGCATATGGAGAGCTTTGTAAGGCTGGGTGACTGTGAACAACATACTCATCCATTCACCAAGCATTTGTTCAATGCTTGCTATGTGTCAGGAACTGTTAAAGGCACCACTAGTGTGTCCAAACTGTAACATGTATGGAGGGAATGGCAGAAGATGATGTTTGGGATCTAGCTGATAGCCTTTTGCCTTAACCTTCAGGCTAATGAGTTTCCGTTACACTGAAAAAAGCATGAAGCAAAGTTATGTAAAAAGTAACTTGTCAAGATCAAAATAAAAGCTGACTTAACTATTTCATCAAACTTTACTTTAAAAAGTGTATTGTGCCACTAGAGAGGTAAATACATTCATCACACACACAAAACAAAAACAAAAACAACCTTAGAAAACTGAGGAGCAAAGTGACAATTACAGAGATAGCACTGGTGGGTGAGAGGGAGATACGCTTGGTCAGAGAGCACTGGTGGGTGAGAGGGAGATACGCTTGGTAAGAGTCTCCAGTCAGACTGATGGGGGCTGAGAATCCTCTAGCTAAGCAACAAGGGAGAGTTGACAGAAGGCAATAGTCCCCAGGTAGGAACAGTTTTGGAGAAGGTCCTAAATTGGGATTGAGGTGATCCGATGGCTGACTGGATACGGTGAGATAATAGAGGAGTAAAGGAGAGAAAGGAATCCAGGATGAAACTGATGTTTTGTTTTTTTTCCTACAGCATTGGCTAAGCAGAGGGTGGAGACATTGGCTCAGGTGGGAGCAGCTGGGGAAAAACAAATATGGATTTTGTGGGTAGAGGAATAGCACGAGCCTGCTTTGGAATTGGTGGTTTGGGTTGCATTTATTAGGCAGTCAAAAATACAGGTGTGAACTACTGAAAAAGGCTGAGGCCGGAAAGGTATAATTAGAAGTCGTCATAATAGAGATCTTGGCTGAAGCCAGGAAGGCAGATGTGCCCACCCAGGGAGAAAGTGAAAAATAAGAGGAGAAATCAAAGCGTGGAAAGTCAACAGTTAACGGGAGAGGGAAAGCAAACAGGGAATGAGCAGGCAGAGAAAAAGGTGGCATCCTCACTGGGGCCTCCACATAAGGCTTCTGATTACATTCGTTTACAAGCTTGGCAGAGCAATAATTAATGCTGATGAGCTGAGTTGTGTGCAGATCACAGATTCTGTTGTGCCCTTGACACTGGGAATTACAAGACTCCCTGAAGATCTGAAAACAAAAGCAGCCTTTGTGGAATTTGAAAGCCAACTTCATGAATAAAGCACTCAAGTTAGTCCAAACAGAGTCTGGGGACTTGGCTTCAACTCTTCTCAAAGAGAAGACTGTTTCTCTAGTTGCTGCTGAGCATCCACTTTCCTGTAATCTTTGTAACAAACATTAATCTTTGCAGATTTACAATAGTTTAAGTATTGGGTCCTGACATCCTACCAAAGGCCATAAGGCCTGGTTCTTAGAAGACCAGGAATTACTGAGTAAAAGGGGTTCCCTCCAAAATGACTGGAAATTCTTTTTGAAAAAACATTTGATCAATCACTAGAAAAGAGAAAGAGCCTGTATGTGTCTCAGATGAGGTTTATAATCATTTCTATCTCTTCTGCCTTCCTGTTGGCATGTATTATAGAGTTGCTGGTTGGATTAATGTTCATTTCCATAACAAAATTGTTTAGTATTCTATAAACATATTTTTCTCAGCATTTTAAAGTTCCCACCAATTTATCTTCGAGAAGATTTTCCACGTATAGAAACTCCAAAGAATGCTCAGATGAATCAATGACCTCTTCTTAAACCTGTCCAGTTACTGTTGACAATTAGGGACAGACAAGCTGCAAGCTTGATGGGCTGATGATTTATGCATACAGGTATGGCTTCTTTTGCCACCTCCCTCACACCAGCAGTTGTATCTCAGTCAACAGGAATGCCTAGAGGTCATATCAGCATATCTACAGGTAGACGGTCTAGCTGCGCTTTAAATCAAGGGAAACATGGTGATGGGCTGTGTTGAATCCCAAGCTGGAAGGCCTAGGTTTCAACACCTAATTACTATGTATGGTCAAGTTATCCTATTTCTTGGTGCTTCCCTTTTCGTTGTATTTTTAGGATTTTTAATTTGTAATCTAGGGATTTTAACAAGATTGTAGTGGGAAAGGTAAGAAGACCATCCATGTTCCAGGGTTGTCATGAGTATTAAATTAGGTAATATGTAAGTAAATGTTCATTTGTGCTCTGGTAGTATACATACATACCTGCATTAGTAGAATTACTAATATACTTTAAAGCTTCCTGAATTAAATCTCATGGTGTTTGTAAAATTCTTTTAGGTAACTTAAACTTGAAATATTTGAAGTTATTTAATAGAAGGTTTGTTATAATGGTACTTTAATAGCACTTACCTCCCATTTTTCTCTTAAGTTCATCTTGACTGCCTACATATTGTTTTTGGCCAGGCTGGGCATTCAAGCTTCCTTTTTGTCTTCCAGAGTTTCTGATGAAATTTAAAAAGTTGCTCCCTACAATTTCTTATTTCTTTCATATTTGTATCACTATAATGTTAGTGTTGTAAGAACAAGATGTCTTGAGCCAGACCACATGGATTTTAATCCTGGCTCCTTCGTTTATACTTTCTTTCATAAGGAGAAAGTTATAAAAAACCTCTGTGCCTCAGTTTCCTCCTCTATAAGTCAGCATGATTATAGCATATGCTTTATATAGTTATGAGGTTTAAATGATGCAGTATAAACAAAGTTCTAAGAAAAATGTCTGGTATATAAAGTTTGCTATAAAGTTAAATGAGTCATCCTTATGAGTGATGACTCCATCATTTCAATAATGCTTTGGGAGTAAAGATAAAGTCACTGTCATGCTACATTTAAACTAATTGATGGAAGTAGCAGATATAAAAGATTTGAAATATTTTGGAATTATTTCCTCAGTGAAGAGAAAGGGCTCTTTTGAGTAGTTGTTCCGAATGATCATACTGGGATACACACTTAGACCAAAAAGTAAAGAATGGGTACATTGATTTCAAGAGAACTAATCATGTACAAAATCTATTTGAGATGAAATTGTTTTTGCAGATTCCCTTATTTCCCCTTAGAGTATGCTCAAATGGCTTATTTGCTGAGCTACTAATAATTTAAGGGGGGCAAACTCAAACTAATTTTTCTTCTGGTCATTCTTCAATTGACAGGCACTCCCTGTGGTTTTTTTGTTTGTTTGTTTATTTCTGACTTTATTATTTTCCTAGAGTCTCTACCATTTTACTAAGGAAAAATGAATAGCAATAATGTTGAAATTATTAGGATTAAGCACAAGGGAGGAAATATAAAAGCACTAGGGAAAAAATCTTCCTCCACTGTGCTCTTTCATCATAATTTTTCCAACAATTGAATTATTTTTCTAAATTGTCACTTCATTTCTTTTTTCTTTGCTTGGTGGTCCTATATGCTTTGTCTTTCATCCTATGCTCTTGGAATAAAATAGTAATCAATTTAGAGGTCTGGAAGTGTCTGTCATTCAACATTATCTAGTAGAACTCTTTTCAAACTGGGAAAATAGGTTGAGTGACTTCGTGACCAACTCAAGTTTATACTTGTTGCTGGCCACAGAACTTTCATAGTATTTGGGTCTCCACACTCTCAGATTCCATTTATCTTCTGGCTACTCACATTCTCCTTCTCAGGCTCATTGATTTTTTTAATCTATCTTTATTATGTTTTTTTGTTGTTTTTTTCAGTGCTTTTTTTTTTTTTACTCTTTGTTTTTCTATCCACCACTCTCTATGAAAGAGTGACACTGATGAATCCGATCTTAAATAGAAGACAGAGTTATGAAAAATCGAACAAATGACAAAAGTATAGATATTTTTCTATTTTTTTTTAATTTTTTTTAATGTTTTATTTATTTCTAGGAGAGAGAGAGAGAGACAGCGTGATCAGGGGAGGGTCAGAGAGAGAGGGAGTCACAGACTCTGAAACAGCCTCCAGGCTCTGAGCTGGCTGTCAGCACAGAGCCTGACGCAGGGCTCGAACCTACGAACCGCGAGATCATGACCTAAGCGAAAGTCGGACGCCCAACCGACTAAGCCACCCAGGCGCCCCGATATTTTTCTATTTTCATGTTCAATCCTTCATTCACTTTGATTTGTTCCTAGAACTTATGGGAGTGATGGCTTAAATCTGTAATTGTATCAAAATAAGAATGCTTTCTTTACTTTGGAAAGCCTATGAATATGTCTGTTGCTAATTTCTACCCATGAAAGAACAATGCAGCAAGGTTAGTGTTCAACTGTATTTTATTTTAAAGGAAGTGTTAAACTTATCAAGAAGAGCTTCAAGCTATGCATCTAGTCAACCAAATATAACTGACTTTTTTATGAATTAAACAACTCGAGATAATAATGATTAAAAAGTATTTCAGGTACACACACACACACACACACACACACACACACACACACCATAATGAGTTTCCTAAATAGAGTAAGGTTAAATTATAGGCCTATTTTATTATCAAAAACCTTAACCTTAATAAGATAAAGAACCACTTCAAGTTTAACAGAGAGTGTAATTTGGTTCAGTAATCTTAGCAAATATATAATAAAATTATGTATGAATTAGTTTATCAGGATAGAATCATGAGCTTTTAGCTTATTTTTTAGTGTAGGGGGAAAAGTCCCATTTAATTATGATTTAAATTTATTTATTTATTTTTTAAATATTTTTATTTATTTCTAGGAGAGAGAGAGAGGCAGCGTGAGCAGGGGAGGGTCAGAGAGAGAGGGAGACACAGACTCTGAAACAGGCTCCAGGCTCTGAGCTGGCTGTCAGCACAGAGCCCGACGCAGGGCTCGAACCTACGAACCGCGAGATCATGACCTAAGCGAAAGTCGGACGCCCAACCGACTAAGCCACCCAGGCGCCCCGATATTTTTCTATTTTCATGTTCAATCCTTCATTCACTTTGATTTGTTCCTAGAACTTATGGGAGTGATGGCTTAAATCTGTAATTGTATCAAAATAAGAATGCTTTCTTTACTTTGGAAAGCCTATGAATATGTCTGTTGCTAATTTCTACCCATGAAAGAACAATGCAGCAAGGTTAGTGTTCAACTGTATTTTATTTTAAAGGAAGTGTTAAACTTATCAAGAAGAGCTTCAAGCTATGCATCTAGTCAACCAAATATAACTGACTTTTTTATGAATTAAACAACTCGAGATAATAATGATTAAAAAGTATTTCAGGTACACACACACACACACACACACACACACACACACACACCATAATGAGTTTCCTAAATAGAGTAAGGTTAAATTATAGGCCTATTTTATTATCAAAAACCTTAACCTTAATAAGATAAAGAACCACTTCAAGTTTAACAGAGAGTGTAATTTGGTTCAGTAATCTTAGCAAATATATAATAAAATTATGTATGAATTAGTTTATCAGGATAGAATCATGAGCTTTTAGCTTATTTTTTAGTGTAGGGGGAAAAGTCCCATTTAATTATGATTTAAATTTATTTATTTATTTTTTAAATATTTTTATTTATTTCTAGGAGAGAGAGAGAGGCAGCGTGAGCAGGGGAGGGTCAGAGAGAGAGGGAGACACAGACTCTGAAACAGGCTCCAGGCTCTGAGCTGGCTGTCAGCACAGAGCCCGACGCAGGGCTCGAACCCACGAACCGTGAGATCATGACCTAAGCGAAAGTCGGACGCTTAACCGACTAAGCCACCCAGGCGCCCCTAATTATGATTTAAATTTAACAAAAGAACAGAATTTGGGACATTTATGATTCACTATTAGCATCCCCAGTGCTAATAAAAGCATAGGATGCGAATTTTCAGAAAGTAGGGTTTCCTTTTCTTATCTCAGAATTTCCAGCCAATTATTTCCAGTAGCACATTTTTATTAGAATCTCCTTGAAAGTGAGTTGCATGAAGTTTATATGTAATATACATCTCTTAAATAATTGCCTTTGGTGATTTTAGACCTCCTTTTGTGAGCAGTTTTAAAAGTAACCCCTTAGGCCCTTCTGGATAGAGTTTCTCTGGATGTCTCACTTGCTTTTCTATGTTGATCATTTTGCTGATGAGAGAAGTAACTGTGGTACAAATGCTTAGTTACATAGTGAAAGAAGCATGGTCGCAATTTACAATTTCTCCATTTGACATTGAAATAGTGTGTAATAAACCACACAACAGATCACAAAGTGTTCAAATTTCAACCACAAGTTACTTATAATTGCATATTTCTAGATTTAGAATAATATTTCAAAGACAGTAGTGCTATATGCACTACCCTTCTGTGCTCAGAACTCAAACATACAAAATATCCCTGGCATTCTTCTCTATGAGATTAGTGGTAGGTGGTTTTATATTTGTTGCAATCAATAGCTTACCATTAGACTCCAAATAACTAGGGAGTGCTGCATTTTCACATTAGAACTCAGGAGCGGACTCCAAAGTAGAATATAATCCATTAGTGGCTCTTTAAAACCTCATAATAGCATTCTCCTCCAGATTTTCTTGCCATCACAGATTTTTAACATTTCTGAATTTCATTACAGTCCATTTTAGTGTATATACATACCACATAGTTTTTCACATCTGCTAAAACTTTTTTTTCCCTCAAGAAAATTGTGAAGTGCTTGAGACCTCTGGCTTATGTAATAGCTCTTTTCCAGCCTTCACACCACTGAGCCTACTGCATGACATGTGAATTGGTTAACAACTCCTTGAAAATGTACCATACTGGGCTAAAAGTTACTTTAGGAACCACACACTCACAAAATATTTGAGTGTCTATTCCTCACTGCGTTAAGGAGTTGGGCTCCTGAGTTAAAGATCACCAGTCTCTCATTCTTATTTGCGTGACCTTGAGCCAGTTTCCGAACATTTCTGTATCTCCATTTCACATCCTTTCACACAGGGATAATTTAATTCTTTCAAGAACCAATAGGAAGGTTTTACTCATATAATATATGTAAGGTTGTTAGAACCATAAATATTTTACATGATAAAACACATTTGTCTGTGACCATGATAATGGTAATGAAGAGGATGTCAGAGACTAAATATACATAGAAAAAATTGTCCTTCATGAAATTTATTGTCCAGAAGTGAGACTAAAATGGAGACCTCAAAGAGCAATACAACATGATAAGCCAGGGTTTTGTAAGATGAAATCAAAATTTGGGAGAGGGATATACCTATGCTCATCTAGGGAAATCTGTATATGCCTCTCAGATGAGGGAATGTTCAAGAAATTCTTTAAAAGATTAGCAATTTGGCAAGTGGAGAGACTGGTAGTTCTTGTAGAACTGGGTCACTACATTCAACCAGAACTGCAGGCACCAAGTATGGAGGCTTGGGAGAGCATAGAATATTCTGAGATCCAATAAATTCAGTATCACAGGAGCATATTCTGAGAAAGGGTGTTCTAAGAAATTACACTGAAGTAGGTTGGGGACAAGATAAGGATGCTAGTAAAAATAACAAAAGCTGTAATAACCCGGACATAGCTGTCATTGGTTGGTTACTATTGTCAAGCACTATGCTAAGTACTAGGTATACATCAATTCATTCAATTCCAGTGAAATATCAGGTACTTTATTATTCCCATCTTACAAAAGGGAAAACCACTCCTTATTGAGACTGATATGTTCAAATTCACACTTTGAAGTAACAGATCCATTTTTGAACCCAAGCAATTTGGTTGTGATATAGAATGAAGATTCTTTTAATTTTAATTCCAGTGTAGTAAACATACAATGTTATATTAGTTTCAGGTATACAATGTGGTGATTCAACAATTGCATACACCACCCAGAGCTCTTCATTTCAAGTGCACTTCTTAATCCTCACCATGTTTTATTCATCCTTTCTTCCACCTCCCCCCGCCCCCCCCCCCGTAACCATCAGTGTGTTCTCTATAGTTAAGAGTTGACTTCTCAGTTTCTTTTTCCCTTTGCTCATCTGTTTTGTTTCTTAAATTCCACATATGAGTGAAATGATATGGTATTTATCTTTCTCTGACTTATTTTGCTTAAGATTACACTCTCTAGCTCCAAACAGGTTTCAAATGGCAAGATTTAACTCATATATATATATATATATATATAAAACAGACCACTTCCTTTCATGTAATGATGGACATTTGGGCTGCTTCCATAGCTTGGTTATTGTAAATAATCCTGCAATAAACACAGGGGGTACATGTATCCCTTTGCATTTGTGTTGTGTATTTTTTGGACAAATCAGTAGTATGATTCCTAGACCATAGGGTAGTTCTACTTTCAGCTTTTTGAGGAATCTCCATATCTTTTCCCCAGTGACTGCACCAGTTTGCATTCCTACCAACAGTGCAAAAGAGTTCTTTTTTCTCCACATCCTCACCAACTCTTGTTTCTTGTGTTTTTGATTTTAGCCATTCTGGTGGATATGAGGTGATACCTCACGGCAGCTTTGACTTGCATTTTTCTAATGAGTGATATGGAGCATCTTTTCATGTGTCATTTGGTCATCTGTATGTCTTTTTTGGAAAACTGTTCATGTCTTCCAGTTTTTTAAATGGATTATTTGGTCTTGGGTATTGTATCAGCTCTTCATATATTTTGGAGATCAGCCCTTTATCAGATATATCATTTGCAAATATCATCTTCCACTCAGGTTGCCTTTTAGTTTTGTTGACTGTTTGCTTTGTGCAAAAGCTTTTTGTTTTGCCGTAGTCCCAATAATTTATTTTAGCTTTTATTTCCCTTGCCTCAGGAAACCTACCTAGAAAAATGTTTTGCTGTGGATGATGTCAGAGACATTACTGCTTGTGGTCTTTTCTAAGATATTTATGGTTTCACTTAGGCCTTTAATCCCTTTGAGTTTATTTTTGTGTATGGTATAAGAAAGTGGTTACATTTCCTTCTTTTGCACGTAGCTGACCAGTTTTCCCAACACAATTTGTTAAAGATACTGTCTTTTTTCCATTGGATATTCTTGTATTCTTTGTCAAAGATTAATCGACCATGTAATTGTGAGTTTATTTCTGGTGTTTCTATTCTGTTCAATTGATCTATGTGTCCATTCGTGTGCCAGTATCATACTGTTTTGATTACTACCGCTTTGTAATATAACTGGAAGTCTGGAGTTGTGATACCTCCAGCTTTGCTTTTCTTTTTTTAAAACTGCTTTGGCTCTTTGGGAGTCTTCTGTGGTTCCATACAAATCTTAGAATTGTTTGTTCTAGCTCTTTGAAAAATGCTCTTGATATTTTGGTAGGGCTTACGGTGAATGTGTAGGTTGCTTTGGGTAGTAAAGGTATTTTAACAATATTTGTTCCAATCCATCTTCAGGGAATGCCTTTCCATTTGTCTGTGTCATCTTCAAATTTTCATCAGTGTCTAATAGTTTTCAGAGTACAGGTCTTTCACCTCTGTGGTTAGGTGTATTCCTAGGTATCTTAGTTTTGTTGCAACTCCAAATGGGATTATTTTCTTAATTTCTCCATTTGTTGCTTCATTATTAGTGTCTGGAAATGTGACACATTTCTGCACATTGACTTTTGTATCCTGTGACTTTGCTGAATTCATTTATCAGCTCTAGTAGTTTCTGGTGGAGTTTTTAGGATTTTTTTTTTATATGCAGTGTCATGACATCTGCAAATAGTTGTACTTCTTCCTTACCAATTTGGATGCCTTTTATTTATTTTTTTATGTTGTCTAATTGCCATGGTTAGGACTTCTAGTACTACGTCTAATAAAAGTGGTGAGAGTGGACATCCTAACTTTAGAGGGAAAGTTCTCAGTTTTCCCCTTTGAGTATGATGTTGGCTGTGGGCTTCTCCTATAAGACCTTTATTAGGTTGTAATATGTTCTTCTTAAACCAACTTTGTTGAAGGCTTTTATCATGAATGGATGTTGTACTTTGCCAAATGCTTATTCTGCGTCTATTGAATGATGTGAAGATATTCACAATATTCTTTTACAGTTGTATTCCTGTGGTGTTGGTTTTCATTTCCCTTCTTTCATTTGTGATTTTGTTTGAGCACTTTCTCTCTTTTAACGAATCTGCCTATAGGTTTATCATTTTGTGGATGTTTTCGAAGAAACCATTTTGGTTTCATTGACTCGTTCTATTTCTTTAGTTTCTATATTTCTGCTCTAATCTTTAATATTTCCTTTCTTCTTTTGGTTTTTGATTTTGTTTCTTATTCTGGCTCCTTAGGTTTAAGGTTAGATTGTTTACTTGATACTTTTCTTCTTGATGTAGGCTAGTTTTGTCATAAACTTTCCTCTTAGAATCACTTTTATTGCATCCCAAACATTCTGGACTGTTGGTTTATTTTTCCTTTGTTTCTCATGTACTTTCTGATTTTTTGATTTCTTGGTTGACCCATTCATTGTTTCGTACCCTATTATTTAACTTCCATGAGTTTATGATCTTTTTAGGATTTTTTTCTTGTGATTGATTTCTAGTTTCATAGTGTTGTGGTCAGAAAGGATGCATGATATACCTTCAATCTTTTTGAATTTATTGAATCTTATTTTGTGGCCTAATATGTGATTTATTCTGGAGAATGTTCCACGTACACTTGAAAAGAATGTGTATTCTGTTTTATGATGGAGTGTTCTGAATATATCTGTTATATCCATCTGGTCCAGTATGTCATTCAGAGTTATTGTTTCTTTGATTTCCTGTTTGGATGATCTGTCCATCAATGTGAGTAGGGTGTTAAAGTCTCCGATTATGTTACTATTGCTTAGTTTCTTTATGTTTGATATTAACTGTTTTACATACTTGGGTGCTCATGTTTGGGTCCATAAATAGTTACAATTGTTACATCTTCTTGTTGGATTGTCCCCTTTATTATTACATGGTGTCTTTCTTTGTGACTTTTTATAGCCTGTTTTTTATAGTCTATTTTGTCTGACAGAAATATTGCCATCCTGGCTTTCTTTTTTCTTTTTCTTTTTGACACTCATTTGCATGATAAATGTTTCCCCTTCCCCTCACATTCAAACTGCAGGTGTCTTTAGGTCTGAAATGAGTCTCTTGGGGGCAGCATTTAGATGGATTTTTTTAATCCAATCTGTTAGTCAAGGTCTTTTAATGGATCATTTAGTCCATTTATGTTCAAAGTAATAATTGATATGTATTTATTGCCATGCTGTACTTTTGGGGCTGTTTTGTAGTTTTCCTCTGATCATTTCTTTTGCTCTCTCTCTCAGGGTTTGTTGGCTTTTTTCAGTGATGTACTTGTTATGATTTCTTACTCTTTATACTTTGTGTATCTATTGCTGGTTTTTGATTTGAGGTTACCACTGTGTGTGTGTGTGTGTGTGTGTGTGTGTGTGTGTGTATCTTCTGCATATAGCAATCTATATTAAGCTGATAATTGCTTAATTTTAACTCGTTCTTTACTCCTCCACCCTCCTTGTTTCAGATATTTGGTGTCATATTTTGCATCCTTTTATTTTGTGCTTCTCTTGACTGACTCTTAGAGGTATAGGGTATAGGGTTTTTTTAAATTTTGTGTTTTTTGCTTTTGTGCTTCCTATTTTTCTTAAGTATGGCTTTGTTTTCCACGCGAGTCCCTCTAATTTTTCTTGTATGGCTGGTTTAGTGGTCATTAATTCTTTTAACTTTAGTTTGTCTGGTAAACTCTTTTTCTTTTCTAAATGGTAGCTGTGCTGGATAGAGTATTCTTGGCTGCAAATTTTTCCCTTTCAGCAGTTTGAATACATCATGCTGTTCCATTCTGGACTGCAAAGTTTCTGCTGAAAACTCAGCTGATAGCCTTATGGGGTTTCCTTTGTATGTAACTTTTCTTTTCTCTTACAACCTTTAAGATTCTTTATCACTATTTTTCCCCTTTTATCTTAGTGTGGACCTCCTTGTATTGAATTTGTTGAGGGATCTCTGTGCCTTCTGAATCTGGATGTGTGTTTCCCTCCCCAGTTTCAGGACGTTTTCAGCTATTATTTATTCAAATACATCTGTTCTCGTCAGAAAAAAAAATTCTTAAATAGAATAAGAAGTCTATGCTATACAGTTTCTAGGTAAAATATTTTGCTGAAAATTCTGTTAAAATATCAAGTATTAGAAGTCAGTATTTGGGCTCTTGAGTTTCAGCCTTTCATTAGCCTCTTAGAGGGGTTTCACTTTATACAATTATAAACCTTGAATACCTAATATAATTAATAAAACTTGAATTAGGGAGATTAAAGAAGGAAGAATACCTTGCCTCATTTTTTATAGCAGGGAATCACTAAATACGAGACATAAAATATGAATATAAAAATACGTCTTGCAAAACTTGTAATAGATTTTTCTTGATTCTATGTTTTTATAATCTTATATAGTTATGATCACCAATACATATGTATTTTTCTCAACAAATATTTGTTTCTCTTTAACTTGTTTCTTTGGTAATTGAAATTAAACTCGATAATTTTATAATAGCCTGAAGTGTAGAGTCACAATGTTCTGCAATGTTTCTAATCATTAATATTTTTATTTGCCTTTTTCATAAGGAAACCTACCTGGAATTGTTTTCCAACTGAAAACATTTTAAAAGACTTCTATATTGTCATTGGCATGCTTTTTTTTTTGTCTTTGTAGATTTACATTGTTTGTATTATTTGTATGGTGAATCTGTATAATTTAATATAGAATACATTTAGTTAAGACTTCCAGTGTGGAGATTGCATAACAACAACAAAAAAAGTCATCTCTCTAACCTATTTTAAAGCTCTGCTTGTTAGTAAATATGGCTCTTCCTGTGCTAGCAGGTCTATTTATCTGAGGCCCAGCAAGGGGATCGAGGCTGACAGTTGCAGCAAACCAGAGGCAGGCAGGTACGGACATGATGATTCATTCCTCAGTTCATTCTGACTCTGACTCAAAACCCTGAAAAAAATCTAGCATCGTCAATGTCAACTCCTAGTACATCCTCAGGGCTCTACCTCTGTCTGCACTTGTCACTTCTGTTTTCTTTGGAGATTAATCCCCACTAGGTGCAGAGCTCTCGGGCTCATTACCACACTCCATCTAGGGCCTCCCTCTGTAAGGAGTTCTCATTCAACACTAACCTTAGGCTTTGTCTCAATTTATTCTTTGCAGGTTGCTTCAGGGCTTTGTTAACTCCACGCAGGGGACAGTTGAGTATTGCAGACTTCAGGGGAGAGAGGGTAGCTTTTGTTTTCGTACCTGGTAATATGTGTGTCTTCCTTGATGGTGTCTGCCTCAGGGTAGTAGAACTGATTAGGCGCACTGTTCCCTAATAGTAACTGGAAGAAAGAGTTTCAGAACTTTTGAGGCTTTCTTTTTTCCACTCCTACCTCTGAATGTCTGAGTTTTATAATGACAGTGGCATGATGATTAAAACCAAAACCAGCAGGGCACTATCCATTATTTCTTTCCCCTGAATCCCTGGGTCATGGGTATACTTAGAAGTAGTGCGCTACTTGCAAAGCACTAGAGCTTTGGGGTAGGATAAAAAATTCTCCAGTTCAATAAACTTGCTGCAATTAAAATTTTCTCTAGCATCATTGACATGGCTAAATTAATCTGCAACATGACTTCAAAGGCTTTAGGGACAAAAATGAGAATGAACTGACCTCACAAAACCACACCAAATTCCTCCCGTCATTGTATAGGATAGAAGTGTCTTATATTTTTTCTTTAAACAAAATGTCTACCTTAGCTGAACCAAGTGTATAGATTCGGGCTACCGGGATATATTCTATGTACACAGACTTGTCTTAAGACCTCCTATCCAGTGGGGCAGAGACTCAGAAAATTAAAACCCAGGGAGATAATAGCAACAATGAAAGATTGGGAAGAGCATCCTGACGAAGACCACAGGGTCAGGGAGTAGTAGTCCCAGGAGAGCTGACATCTAAGCAGATGCTTAAAGCCTCTGTGAGAATGAGCCAGGTAAAAGCTAATGAAATTTTCAGTGAGGAGACTATGTTTAAATTTCTCAGAATTGTTGTGAATGAAAATGCTACCTCTTCTGTTTCCGGAGATTTTCACCTCCCTGAGGCAATTACAGAAGCAAATTTTCCTGCATGAAAGGAATCAACAGGGGCTGGTTTGCAACTTGGCTGGACCCTCAGAAAACTGGCAGCCAAACCTAGGGAGAGAGGAACTCTCCTAGGACTGGGAGGGAAATAGAACTAGACCCTGGGCTATCTCAAGATGCCTGTTTGTTCCCACACCATAAAAAAAAAGAAAAAACCCCACAACAACCCCACCATTGAGCTGAAAGTAAGGTCCCATATCAAAGAATCTTTCCCCAGAGCTGCAGAGATGCTGAGAGAAGTTGCTGGGTTATCAGTGCTGTGAATAAATGGTGTCAGCCTTGACATTTTCTTGCTGGCAGAGACAGAACACCCCTGAGGAAAAGACACTGATCCTAGTTTTGTTTATTCAATTGGGGGCAATGTCTTGCCATGTTTTGATAAATGTGTTTATAAAGTGAAAGGGATATGCTTACTGTGCTGCTTCTGCTTATGGTAATGGTGGCGGTATTGTCTGAATTTCAGAGCAGGTCCCGAGTGATGCATATTTAAAACCAAAACCATCAGGTAACAACTACCGTGGCCAATGCCTATTAAGATATGTCTAGCGATACCTCTCAAACCTTCTCTGCCCATTAGCCAGGCCAGGCTGTATTTGCATAGGGTTTTAAGAAAGACACCCTTTTCCCTGTAATAGCTGGTCATTGATGTATGAAATTCCCTTAAGTGAGATAAACTTTTTATTTTGCACGCTGCCGCTGAGGCTTAAAATGCAAATAGTCCTATGGAGATGAAGCTTTTGATTTTAATACTTTTCTGGGAGTGAATTTAATGAAATCTTATCTTTGAAGAGCAAATTTTAAAATGTGTATAAGGACTAGAGGTGCTTGTGTATATGAATGTGTGTGCGGGGTTGTGTAGGAGAGGAAAAAGGAGAGGAATGGACAGAGAGGTGCCTAGTAGCAACAAAAGAAAGGCAGAGAGGGGTTTACTGGGCAGGGGGTGGGAGACCAAGACTTCATCATGACTCTGAAGATTCTCCAAGATTTTTGAATAAACCCGTGTTGCTGCCACATTGCCATTCTGCATTTTAAGTAGGAGAGAACAGCAAAAACAAAGCAAAGCAACAAATATATAAATAGCCTCCGTAGCAATGGGGTTTCTTGGTGACCGGGACAGGTTCTGGTATAGATGAAGCTCTCGGTGGTACACATATCCATCTTGAGCACCACCATCTTACCGACCTAGAAGGCCTGTAAGACTCTCTTCCTGGAAGCGGTCCCAGTAGATTGGAATCAAGAGTTAATAGAGAGGGTGAGGGGAGATAATGGAGGTCCTTACAAGTGGAAAAAACAGGATGGGACAAATTCCAAGAAGGGAAATGGCTCACGTAAAAATGAAATTTCTGGGGTGCCCGAGTGGCTCAGTTGGGTAAGCGTCCAACGTTAGCTTAGATCATGATCTCACAGTCTGTGAGTTCAACCCCTGCATCAGGCTCTCTGCTGTCACCTCAGAGTCTGGAGCCTGCCTCGGATTCTGTGTCTCCCTCTCTCTCTGCCCCTTCCCCATTCATGCTCTGTCTCTCTCTGTCTCAGAAATGAATAAACATTTAAAAAAACTAAATTTCCCACAGCAAGCCCTTTGAACATGTTTTTGTTTTTTGTTTTTTTGCTTTTTTGTTATTTTTTGACATCATTAAATGGGTAGGTGGCTGAAGCCATGAGGCCTGGTGGAAATTCTGCTGGATCTCAGGTGAACCTAGATTTAAATCTGGGTGTTGCCACTTTATATTTGTGTGACCTTGAACATCTAAAATTAAGCCTCAATTTCTTTACTTTTAAAATAAAAAATACTATCTAGTTCCTAAGATTTGCCATAAAGTGTAAAGTGTAGGAAGAAATAGATATAATTATTGTTGACCTCATCAGACAGAAATTCATCAGAGAATGTCTATGGACTTCCAGAAGTGGTTCTGGGTGCTGCCAAGTTAGAAGCACAGCAAAAGTACTGAATGATTATTTTATTATTTTATTTCAAGTGCTTTTTTTTTCTTTTTAAGTTTATTTAATTTGAGAGCGAGCCCACTTCAGAAGTAAGGGGCAGAGGGAGAAGGAGAGAGAGAATCCCAAGCAGGATTCATACTGCCAGCACATGAGCCCAATGCAGGGCTCACACTCAGGACCCCTGAGATCATGACCTGAACCAAGATCAAGAGTTGGATATTTAACCTCTGGAAAGTTTTGATGCATTGCTCTCTTGAGAGCTATCAGAGTAAAAGCTTTAAATTCTTGTTCTGTTGAGCCAGATAGGCTAATTTGACTCCAGATACAACCACCCTAAGTTTAAGTTCTTTTTGCCTGTAGAAAACCTACCTACTGTGAAAACTAAGTGAAGTGATACTTGTCCCTGGCACAGAGTAGGCACTACAAAGTTTTGTTATTAATAATGTTGGGCTCTATGTCCTGTGGTTTTTTTAGAGTAAACTGCCAAAACAAAACAAAACAAAACAAAAATTGAAAGGTAGAGTGTTCATTAGCAAGGTCTCCACAGCTAAGAAGATCTTTGTTTATTGATGGGGTTATTTAAAAATCTTTAAGTTTCAGTTTCATGATCTGTAAAATGGGCACACTAACAAATGATGTGTGCTTTGGGGTATGAGAGATGAAGGAACCCATCAGGGGCAAAGAAGTGAATTGGAAGAATGGGAAGGGAAGGCACCAATAAACGGAGAATTATCAACTAAGTAACCCTGTGGGCAGCCGAAGCTTAATTTCACGGGGGGAATTCTGTGTCAGACAGACCCAAGGGGTTGGCAAGGGAGTTGGGACATCAATTCCTGTGAGCTGTTATTTAGGGTTGTTCCTGGAGTGCTCGATCCCTCTGCTCTTACAGCCTGGCAGGTAGGTAGCAGAGCCAGCTCCTGAGCCCTGGGACAACTGTTAGGCAATGAAAGGTTGTAGTTGTTGGAATCTGGGGACTGATGCCAATGAGAGGAAATGTTGGTGGGAAGTGACTTCCACACGTAGAAATTTCTTCCTTTTCTCTCTACAAGCTAGAAAAGGCATATGTAATGAATCATACATAATTAATTTATCTGTTTGCATACTTATTACAAATATGTCAAATTGTAGAGGATCCTTCATTTATAAGCATCTGTGTTTTTTTTTCCCCTAGTGATCCACTAGTAAAATTGCCCTCACATTTAGAGGGAGGGAATTGAAGATAGTAATTTCAAGGTGTTAATTTCAGGGTATATAGGTAAGGCAGTGAGTGGTTTCCAGTATGATATGTACCTTTGGCTCCAGGAAACAAAAACAATGGAATAAAAATGCTTTCTCTAGTCACTTTGTGAAATAATTACACCTGCCTTATGAACTTTTCTTGTAGGCTGCTTAGTGCAATCTTTGTATGTGTTTGCTTGTTTGTGTGCAGGTATGCTTGCAGTATTTTAAGGGATATTTACCATTTCAATTCAAGAATCTTGATTGATAGGAAGATAGACCCAGGAGAGAACTAGATATATCTTGGTTTTAATGCTAACATTTGTAGAATATTTATAATACAACATACCTGACAAACATTGGCCTTTGAGGAAGAGCTGGGAATAAGTATTAATGATTAATTTTCCTTTTTTCATCATAGGAAGTCAATATCTACTGATTAAGATGCGAGTGTGTGAAAACCCATATGCAAACACCTACCAAACAAAAAGCAACGATCCCCATAAATTTAATATTTTCTATATCTGACTTTTTAGGAAATCAATCATAAAATAAGGCCAGTTACCCAATTCTATTCTACCATCTCTTTTTGTAAATAGTCTTATTAAAACATTGACTACACCCATTCTTCTATGTATTGTTTACGGCGCTACAATGCAGGTTGATTAGTTTTGATAGACTATTAGTAGCTTGAAATGCTGAAAATAATTACTCCCTGGTCCTCTGCAGACCCCTGTTGAGGGAGAAAAGTTTAGGAAGTACTATCATTGACCAGGAAAAACTCCTGTCTCTTCTCAACACTCTCAATACTTCTGGTCACCGAATTGTAGGTTTTTTCCCCCTGTACAACTGGGCGTCCAATAATTTAACTCAATTCTGATGCTATTTGCCTGAAGACACCAGGAAACAAAACTAAGTGTTTTAACCAAAGATGACACTAGAGCTCTTATGACGCAGACTATTACAAAGAGCCTGGACCAGGAACAAGGAGGGAAACCAAATACATAGTTCTAAGAAATCACAATATTGTAACATTTGCCAAGAATTGCCAAATTTGCAATCTCGTTTCACTTAACTTTTTATTTTGTTATGCTCAAGTAAATAGCATTATGCTTTTTAACATAAATAGAAATGTAAAATTACAAAGATACATTGGATGATCTTGTATACATTAGACTTGCTTGCTTTAAAGAATATGAGTGTATATGATTTTTTAGCAAGACCAGTCAAATGAATTGGACAACAGATTGGATTTGGTCTTCCTATCCTTTGTTTTCCTGGTAGTATATGACATTGGTGGCCAAGCTACTATAGATAATGTTGGTACAGGAGACCTCTCTTCACAACTGATCCTATATTTACTTGCTTTATTTTTCTCAGTGAGTTTGAGGACTATTTTCCAAGTATGAAGAAATAAAACCCAGATTTTTTCTTATTTGAAATCCTAATTATAGACATTGTCTCAAGACAAACCTGATGCTTCCTGAAAAGCCCATTGAATTCTGCCTCTAAAATAATGTGGCCTGGACTGTTTCTAGGAGTCTAGAAAACTTTCAGATTTTTTTTATGTAGTTACATTGAAACTCTGATAAACAGGACTCAATACAGGCATACCTGGTTCCAGACCACTGCAGTAAAGCAATTCAAATGAATATTTTGGGAGCGCCCAGGTGAGCCAGTCAGATAAGTGCCTGACTCTTGATTTTGGCTCAGGTCATGATCTCACAGTTCATGAGTTTAAGCCCTGCATCAGACTCTATACTGACAGCATGGATCCTGCTTAGAATTCTCTCTCTCCCCTTCTTTCTGTCTCTCCCCCACTCATGTATGGGTTCTCTCAAACTAAACATTAAAAAAAAATGAATATTCTGCCTTCCCAGGACATTTAAAAGCTATGTTTATACTAAACTGTAGTCTATTAAGTGTGCAATAGTATCAAGTCTGAAAAAAAAAATACACACCTGAAATTAAAAAAATACTTTATTGCTAAAAAATAATAGCCATTTTCTGAGTTTTCAGTGAGTCATGATTGAAGATCACCATAACAAATATAATGAAAAAGTTTGAAATATCAGGAGACTAAAATGAGACACAGGTACCAAATGAGCAAATGCTGTTGGAAAAAGAGGCACTGATAGACTTGCTCAGGGCAGGGATGCCACAAAGCTTCCGCTGTAAAAATCACAGTATCTGAGGTTTAATAAAATAAAGCATGATAAAACAAGGTATGCCTGTATGTAGAATTATGTTACAGTTTTTCACAGGGTTGACAATTGTGTTGGGAAGGGAAATTCGTTCTTTTGGCTAGTCTACTAATTGATAGAGGAGAAATTAACAGGAGAGAAACAACTTTAATTTTGTACATATCAGAGCTGTACAACAGTCAGGGCTCACACACAGGCAGTTGAGACTTAAATTCCCTCCTGAGCTATGGAGAAATGGATAGGAGTCCCAGGCTTGAAAGAGAAAGAAGACCATTCACATCAAGATGGGAAGAGCAAATGTTTAGTAAACATATTTGACATGCCATGCGGAGACGATATGATACAGAGGAGATTGAACAAGCAGGCCTTGCCAAGCTCCCCCTCTTCTCCCACACCTACTCATACTGCTTATAGTTCTCGTCAGTGTAAGTTCTCTTCCTGGACCAGGACTTGTATCTAAATTTTTAGAGACACTGAAGGGGATGGTACAAAGCTCTTCCTGAGTCTTTTGGGTCTTGATTGTCCTCAGCTTAAATAATCCACATACCAAAGTGGCACATTTTGATGAGGCCCTTGAGAACCACTTCGATGGGAAAATTTTACCAGAACTTTTCCTTCCTTCCTCCCTTCCCTCCCCTCCCCTCCCCTCCCCCCCAAACTGTTTTTTTGTTTTATTCAATCATGTTTGTATATAGGCTTAGAAATGATGAGAAATAGTGCTATACACAAACGTGTAATACGGTTAAAACTTCTCAACAATGAAGGGATTTAACAGATTTAGAGAGGAAATAGGAGCTTCAATGACCAGGAGTATTCAGATATGAGAAACTGTGGCTACCAGATTAGAGTACCTAGATCCTGTTGAAGGACAGCAGAATGTGCCACCCCAAGACATGCCACTTTGGGGTAAGTTTTATTTTGAACTAGACACTTGGAAAGCAGCAGATACAAAATGGACAAGCTCCCTGTATAAGGAGAGAAGCAGCTTGTCATCAGAGATGGGGAGTAAAAGCCAAGAAAATCTGTACAAAAAGACGTTGTTAGAGTAACTCCTACTTGCCTTTTGCCTAGATATTTGAGTTTCTTTCCTCATTTTCCACTCTTATTTCAACCTACTAGATAAACATTTATAGATTTTGCCACTTCGCTTGTTTGTCACTTTCCTGGGGGGGGGGGGGGCAGAGGCGCCTCCTGTGTACATGTAAAAATCTGTATGCTTTTGTCCTGTGAATCTAACTTGTGTCAATGTCATTTTCAGGCCCTAAGATAGTTTAGGTAAAGTTTTGCCCTGTTACGGTGTTCTATATTCAGAGTTAAAAGATGAAGTTACTAATTAATGCAAATAGATAAAAACTAAAACTCGGACTTAATACCTATTCCTTAATTTTCAATACACTAAATTGTAGTGCAGGCAACACCTGGCAGTTCTTATAATAATTACCAAAATGACATAAAATTACTTTAGGATAAACAAATCATTTTACCCTTAAGATATTAAATCTAAGGCTTCCAAAAGTATCTTAGAAGGGGAATGAAGCGTGGAAATTGATCAATGGTTTCCTACTGTAAACAGTATATTTATTCAAGTTGTGCTAAAATGAAAACAAAACAAAAAACAAAAAAAACCCATCTCTAAACAGAGCAAAGTGTTTTAAGCATAAAAGGTGAATTTTCTACTCTAGAACTATATAGAAGCATATGGTTGTCTCATGATAATCTACACTTAAAGACACAGTAACATTAAGACGACAAAGGTCTGTAATGCTTCCTGATGATATTTTCCACTTAATGGTGGTGAAACAGTTGGTAGACAATGCAAATGTTACATTTGTGCTAATGTTATTGTGCTCCGAAGGTCACAGATACTTAACCACACAGGATGGAGCAGAAGAGTTTCTGTTAACAAACTAACCATCTGTAAAGGAATTGACATTAGAAATGTATAAAGATCTAGTTGCAAATGGTCAGATAATTTATATCATTACTTCCCTGTTCCCTTATTTAATGAGGTGAAATTTACATTAGGAAGAGCATAAGGCACAGTACTTTCAAGTGGTCACCTCAGTGAAGGTTTAAATATGTAAACACATGTTTTACTAGATGCAAGATCAAGACCTATAGATATCCAGGGTACAAAATCAATGTACAGAAATGGGTTGCATTTTTATACACCAATAATGAAGCAACAGAAAGGGAAATCAAGAAATTGATCCCATTCACAATTGCACAAAAAAAAAACCCATAAAATACCTAGGGATAAACCTAAACAAAGATATAAGAGATCTCTATGATGAAAACTATAGAAAACTTCTGAAGGAAATTGAAGAAGACACACAGAAATGTAAAAACATTCCATGCTTATGGATTAGAAGAATAAATATTGTTAAAAGGTTATTACTACCCAAAGCAATCTACACATTCAATGCAATCCCAATCAAAATTGCACCAGCATTCTTCTCAAAACTAGAACAAACTATCCTAAAATTTGTATGGAATACAAAAGACCCTGAATAACCAAATACTGAAGAAAACCAAAAACCAGAGGCATCACCATCCCAGACTTTAGTCTCTACTACAAAGCTGTAATCTTCAAGACAGTATGGTATTGGCACAAAAACAGACACACAGATCAATGGAACAGAATAGAGAACTCAGAATTGGACCCACAAATGTATGGCCAACTAATCTTTGACAAAGCAGGAAAGAGTATCCAATGGAAAAAAGACAGCCTCTTTAACAGATGGTGCTGGGAGAACTGGACAGCAACATGCAGAAGAATGAAACTAGATGACTGTCTCACACCATACACAAAAATAAACTCAAAATGGATAAAGGACCTGAATGTGAGACAGGAAACCATCAAAACCCTAGAGGAGAAAGCAAAAAAAAAAAAAACATCTTTGACCTCAACCACAGCAATTTCTTACTTGACACATCCCCAAAGGCAAGGGAGTCAAGAGCAAAAAATGAACTACTAGGACCTCATCAAGATTAAAAGCTTCTGCATGGCAAAGGAAACAATCAATAAAACTAATAGTCAACTGATGGAATGGGAAAAGATAGTTGCAAATGGCAAATCAGATAAAGGGCCAGTATCCAAAATCTATAAGGAACTCACCAAGCTCCACACCCAAAAAACAAATAATCCAGTGAAGAAATGGGCAGAAGATATGAACAGACACTTCTCCAAAGAGGACATCCAGATGGCCAACAGACACATGAAACGATGCTCAGCATCACTCATCATCAGGGAAATACAGATCAAAACCACACTGAGATACCACCTCATGCCAGTCAGAGTGGCTAAAATGAGCAAATCAGAGAACTCTAGATGCTGGCGAGGATGGGAGAAACAGGCATCCTCCTACACTGTTGGTGGGAATGTAAACTGGTACAGCCCCTCTGGAAAACAGTGTGGAGCTTCCTCAAAAAATTAACACTAGAATTCCCCTATGACCTAAAAATAGCACTGCTAGGAATTTACCCAAGGGATACAGGAGTGCTGATGCCTAGGGGCACATGTACCCCAATGTTCATAGCAGCACTCTCAATTATAGCCAAATCATGGAAAGAGCCTAAGTGTCCTTCAACTGACAAATGAATCAAGAAGATGTGGTTTATCTATATGATGGAATACTACATGGCAATGAGAAAGAATGAAATCTGACCATTTGTAGCAACATGGATAGAACTTGAGGGTGTTATGGTGAGTGAAATAAATCAGGCAGAGGAAGACAGATACCATATGCTTTCATGTATAGAAGGATTAGGGGAAACTTAACGGAGGACCATGGGGGAAGAGAAGGGGGAAAATAGTTGGGTAAAGGAAGGGAGGTAAACCATGAGAGACTCTTGAATGCTTAGAATAAACTCAGGGCTGATGGGGGTCAGGGAGAGGGGAAGGAGGGTGATGGGCATGGAGGAGGGCACTTGTTGGGATGAGCACTGGGTGTTATAAGGAATCCAACTTGACAATAAACTATGAAATAAAAAAAAAAAAAGATCTATAGATTTCCAGCCCCTAAAAGGGATCTCTTACACTTACTTGCATATCAATACTCCCTAAAAAAACCACTGTTCCAGCTTCTATTGCCATAAGTTTATCTTGAACCTTCTTGAAATTCATCTGTATTGAATCATATGGAATCTTTTGTATCTAGTTTATTTTAACATAATATCTGTAAGTTACAGCTATTTTGTTCTTGCATGTTGCAGTAGCTTATTTTTTTTGTTGTTATTGTTTACTATTGTGTTATATAACATATATACTTCAATTTACTTATCCATTCTATTTGGGAATATTTTTGTTTCAATTTTGGGTTATTTAAAGTTGTGAGCACTCTGGTATATGTCTTCTTGTAAGCAAATCTATTCAGTTCTCTTGGGTATGCATCTAGGATTAGAATTGCTTTAGTAAATACTGCCTGTTTCCCATGGTTGTTTTATTATCCTACACTGACACGAGTAATGTGGAAGAGTTCTAGAATTCTGACAACACTTGGTATTCTCAGTCTTGTCAATTTTAGTGATTTTTTTTCCTATTGGATAATTTTTATGTATATTTCCCTCATGAGTAAGGATGTTGAGCTTATTGTTCATTATTATTATTAGTTATTACAATGTGCTCTTTATAAAGGGCATTTCAAGTGTTCTATTGATTTTTTTATTAGGTATTTATTGATTGCTTAAATTCACAACACACTTGGGTGTCTTCTGGTTACCTTTCTTAAAAATCAGTTCAGTTTAATTTCTAGTTAGTCAGAGGCCATTTATGTTGTATTTGATATTTGGTTATATTTGCTTTATAAGCCAGTGTATGACTTATGTTATTAAATGGTTTACATACATTTAAAAAGAAAGCATATCCATGGTTATTGGGTATACTGTTCAGAAAAGCAATTAAATTGGCTAAGAGCTTTATTGAAATCTTCTCTATCTGTAATGATTTTTGTCTGCTTCTATCATTTATCAGGGGAGGTTTATCAAAATTTCCAACTATGGGTGTGAATTTCTCTACTTCTCCCTTTATGTCTGTCGAATGTTCTTTATACTTTGAAAAATCATTAGTACAGATTTAGGACTTTTTAGTCTATTTGTTTTGCCAAAGTGAAACCTCTCTATTTTTAATAATATTTCTTCTCTTGGAGTCTTTTGTGTCTGATGTTAATAAAGCTGAAACAGCTTTCTTTTGATTAGTGTGTTTCTATTGTTTAACTTTCCACCCTTCGTGTTTATAGTGGGTCTGTTTTAAAAAGTGTTGGTAGGGGGCTCCTGGGTGGCTCAGTAGGCTAAGCGTCAGACTTCTGTTTAGGTCATGATCTCACGGTTCATAGGTTCGAGCCCCGCTTTGGACTGTGTGCTGACAGCTAGCTCAAAGCCTGGAGGCTGCTTCTGATTCTGTGTCTCCCTCTCTCTCTGATGCTCCCCCGCTCACACTGCCTCTCTCTCTCTCAGAAATGAGTGAAACATTAAAAAAATTTAAAAGTGGTGGTATATTTGCATTTTTCCTACCAATCTGACAATATTTTTATACTATTTAGTTTATTCATATTCATATAGTTTATATAAATTATACTATTTAGTTTATTCATATTTATCATAACATGATAGATATACTTGGGTTTAAATCTACTATCATGGTACTTACTTTGTCTCATCTCCTCTATCCTTTCCTGCCTTTTTAACTTTAAAATTTATTTTAAATTTATCTTGAGAGAGTGGGGAGGGGGGAGAGGGAGAGGAAGGGACAGAGAGATGGGAGACTCCCAAGCAGATTCCATGCCGTCAGCATGGAGCCCACTGTGAGGTTTAATCACATGAACTGTGAGATCATGACCTGAGCCAAAATCAAGAGTTGGATGCTTAACCGATTGAACTACCCAGGCACCCTGCTTTCCTGTTCTTTTAAAAAGACAGGGATACATCCTAAATATATTATATTCTGCCTTAAATTATTACTTTATCACTCCCAATTCAATAAAATAATTTCCATTTACTCATCTTCTGCCCTTTGTGTTATTATCACTTATTTTTCTCTATCCTTAGCAGAACACTCACAAGATACTGTTTTTGCTTTAAACAACCAGTGGTATTTTTTTAGTGTTTCAGTTTTGTTAAGTTGGAAATACATTTTCTAAGAATCCATTTTCTATAGAGCTTGGCCACAAGAGAATCTTGAGTGGTATTAGAGACAGATGTGAAGCAGCAGCCACTACACTGAGGACTGGTTAAGGATCCCAACACTGCAAGAGCATGCACACCTTGTTGTTGATCTATTGGGTCATGTTGTTGAAATTAAGAGTTGAAATAGAAAAATATCTATCTGGGGGTTCAAAATTAGTAACTACTTAGCAGTATAAAAGTGACTTAAGTTTAAAGAATTGAATTTTCATATATGATGTAAGAATTCTGTAGCAAGCAAAAAAGGAATCACCTTAAATGTAGCCCCAATATTTTATTTAGGTAACCTGTAAGTATTTCTAAAGTATATATGAGGAGTTCCTGGGTTGCTCAGTCAGTTGAGCATCCGATTCTTGAATTCAGCTCAGGCCATGATCCCAGGGTCATGGGGTTGAGCCCTGTGTCCCTATAAAATTATGGGCTCTGCTAAATACATTGTATTCCATCCCAGATCTGTGGTCAAGTTAAACCTCCTATTTAAAAATACAGGTGACATGAAAATCCATTACAACTGACTTAATATCTATTACAGTAGAGGCACCTGGGTGGCTCAGTTGTTTAAGTGTCCAACTTCAGCTCAGGTCATGATCTTGCAGTTTGTGGTGTGAGCCCCATGTGGGGCACTGTGTTAACAGCTCAGAGCCTTGAGCCTGCTTTAGATTCTGTATCTGCCTCTATTTCTGCCCCTCTACCACTCATGCTTATTCTCTCTCTCACTCAAAAATAAGTAAACATTAAAAACTATATATCTATTACAGTAGGAAGATATCTCCTCACTTTTATAATTATCTAACATAGTATATGTTTATTTGATTTCCATTAGAATGTAAGTTTCCTGAGAACCTCTTTGGTTACTACTAGATACACAGTGCTTAGAATAATGTCTCCTGTGTAGCAGGTGTTTAATATGTGTTTTTCTCTTGTATTGAGTGAATAAAGATCTAGGTGCATAGGAAATTTTATTAATAAAAATTATTCTGGGACTTCAGTTGGTTGTATAATAACCATTTCAAGTTTGACAGTTGCTACACTATGTGAAAAGACTTCTACAGGAGTCCTAATTGGCACAAGTGCTAGAAGTAACTTGCATGGCTCCACTCAACCCCAAGAAAGCTGGAGGTACCAATCCTGTAATTTTCCTAGGAAGGGGATCAACTGGTAGTACCTGGCAAAGATCAGTAATGGTGCCCATACTGCATATACTCTTTGAGGCCTTAATATTTAATTAGGGATTTTGTAATGAACATTTTCCACTACCATTTTTTAATGTTTATTTTTGGAGACAGAGCATGAATGGGGGAGAAGCAGAGAGAGGGAGACACAGAATCTGAAGCAGGCTCCAGGCTCTGAGCTGTCAGCACAGAGCCCTTTGCAGGGCTCAGACCCACAAGCCATGAGATCATGACCTGAGCTGAAGCTGGATGCTTAACCAACTGAGCCACCTGGGTGCCCCTCCAATTCCATTTTTAAATGGCAGCATAATATCTTACATCTGCCATGATCTATTTAACCAATCCTTTCTTTAGTTTGTTCCAAAATTTTGGTATTGTAAATAACACTGAAATGAGTGTCTTTATGCATAAATTTTTGCTCATAGTTCACATTTGTCGAGAAGAAATTAGGAATTTCCCTGAGAAAAACTATTAGATTATTTTGTGATGATTTTGAGTTCTGTAATACTATTTCTACCTTTGATTTGGTTGATTTATTTCTGTCATAGAACTGCTGGGAAAGATAAGTTAGTTTTCAATTTATATGAAACTCTTTGGAAGTGAATTCTGTAAATTTGATTTCTTTTTTTTTTTAAATATTTTTTTATTTATTTCTAGGAGAGAGAGAGAGAGATAGCGTGAGCAGGGGAGGGTCAGAGAGAGAGGGAGACACAGACTCTGAAATAGGCTCCAGGCTCTGAGCTGGCAGTCAGCACAGAGCCCGACGCGGGGTTCGAACCCACAAACCGTGAGATCATGACCTAAGCGAAAGCCGGACGCTTAACCGACTAAGCCACCCAGGCGCCTCCTGTAAATTTGATTTCTAAAAATAGTTTGAATTTAAAACTCCAAGTGTCATTAAAGAATGGAAAATAATCTTACAAGCAGATGATTATTGTTTTCTAAAATGTGTTATTCACATCTTTAAATGGAATATGATGGGCATATACTTCTATCCCCTTAATGACTCAGGTCATCATTATGAAAATCAGTTAGTGGTCTTGAATTGCTATGATTAAAAGTAGATCTTTGGAAATAACCAGTAGTGTGGGAGCACCTTTATTCTATATGTAGTAGCTGTATAATCTTGGATAAACTGAACCTTTTTTAGAATCTCAGATTTGTTTCCTATAAAATGGAAACCACTGCAAGCAGTTGATGTGTGGTTTATTTATTTATTTTTTAATGTTTTATTTATTTCTGAGAGAGAGACACACACACACAGCGTGAGCAGGGGAGGGTCAGAGAGAGAGGGAGATACAGAATCTGAAGCAGGCTCCAGGCTCTGAACTAGCTGTTAGCACAGAGCCTGATGCAGGGCTTGAACCCACAAACCGTTAGATCACAACCTGAGCCGAAGTTGGAAGCTTAACCGACTGAGCCACCCAGGCACCCCAGTTGATGTGTGGTTTAGAAGTAATACATATGAAATGCTTACAGTCAGTGCAGACTCATTGTAGACCATAGTAAATGACAGCTATGAAGGAAGTGGTGTTGCCCTTGAAAACTACAATGCATGGAGCTATTTTTCACTGCAATAAATGTTTCTTTTGTGTGTGTGACTTTAAATGGCGCACATATATGTCCATAAACATGTACACATATGTATCTATTTGTGTATGTTTTATATGTGTCTATATGTTTGTAAGTGTATGTGTGTATATATGTATATATGTAGTATATGCATGTATTTTCACCCCCTCCACATTTGCTGCTGGTGATAATTTGTCCTACCTGTCAGCATACTACTTAAGCAGTTTCCTCTGGTGTAATTTAAGTTCAATGGAAAGTTTCGAATCCAGAGTCCCCTGAGAAGTACTGTGTTTAGAAAAGGACTAAAAAGATCTTAAATGAGGATGTGAGGATAAGTCGGAGTAACATTATTAAGCTCTAATGCTTTTGTTTTCTTTAGTTGTTAAGGATCATTTTTATTCTACTTATACTACTGATGGAATTTTGAATGAGATTTTGAGATACTTAAGTTTCAAATAAGTGCTATTAAGCTATAAAAATTATTCATCTAAGAATGTGTTCATTTTAATTGGGTATTGATTTTTCAGCTCCTGTAATACAAGTATTCTGCAAGTCCTATGAATCTACCTTGTGTCAACCCTTTTGACCAATACTAAGAAATTAAGTATAAGAATTTATTTGGTCTTCTAAAGATTTCAGAGCAGTGTTTCTGGCATGCTTTAACTCTTCATTTATTGCCTTATTTTCTTCTTAAAGTTCTATACAAGATAGTGAGAATTTTTAGTGAATACATAATGTTTTAAAGATTTTTTTAAATGTTTACTTTTGAGAGGGAGACAGAGACAGAGAAATAGAGAGAGAGAGAGAGAGCAAGCAGGGGTAGAGAGAGAGAGGGAGACACAGAATTAGAAGCAGGCTCCAGGCTCTGAGCTGTCAGCACAGAGCCTGACATGGAGCTTGAACTCATGAACTGTGAGATCATGACCGGAGCTGAAGTAAGACACTCAACCAACTGAGCCACCCAGGTGCCCCTAATTAATACATACTGTTAAACTCAACTTCCCCTAATCTTAAGACCAACTCATTAGGAAACCATAGAGTAATAAGAGCAACAGAAGGAAAGGAAATGAGTGGCAATTCAAGCTGGTGCTCTTCCCCTGTTTTAAGGTCCTCCATTTGAAGCCCTTCTCCAGACTAGTGTTTAGCTGGGGCCCTGTATGCATGACCAAGGCAAGAAGCATTAGCCATTTATATCCCAGCACTGGTGAATCAGGACTGGCTATATAACTTATGGGGTCCAATGAAAGATGCAACTGAGGGGTCCCTTGTTCAAGATTATTAAAGACTTCAAAATAGTGACAACATGATAGCCAAATATGGTTGTCTGTAAAGCTTTCCTGTGAGGGCGAACCATTCCCTATGGTGGCCCTAGGGGGTGACTTCCCATAAGTTAGATCATGTGCAAACGATGGAGAGGAGAGAGGACTATCCTTTATTGATCTTTGTGTGTCTTCAGCTTCCTTGAATCATACTTAATTCTCACAGTAACCCTGCTGGGCAAATATTGTTACCACATCTTTACATGTGGGAAATAGAGAGTCAGGATGTTTACTTAATTTGTCATGGTCCAGAGAGTTTCTTGCTCTTGGGTCCCTGGATTCTTCCACCACTTCCCCTTTCCCTAATCCAGCATCTGCTGGGCTGTTTCATTACCAATGCATGCATCTCTTAGGGAATGTGCTGGAATACTGCAAGCTGACTTGGATAACACTCTACAGTTCTTTCCAACTCTGGGCTCAGGTGATCCTCACAGAACTGAAAACAAGGTAGCCATGGATCTGTGGTATTCTGATACTTTTCTGTAACTAGGCTACACATTCAATTTATTAGCAAAGATCTGCTTTGTGATTCACACCTGAAATCCATTAGCTACCCAGGCTGTGTGTCTGTAAAAAATAAAAATAAAAAAGTCACACCCATTCACTCTTTTCTAAATGACCACGGAGATTTCTTGTTTATCCCATGTCTCTACAAGCGACCATTACCAAAACAAAAAATTTCTCAAGGACTGTTAAGGATCCCTTCAGGAGTAAAGAAAATAATTCACTTTTGAAATTACCTGGAAAGCTATAGGAAGCAAAAATCATGATTTTTCTCCTCTTTGGATAGATTACTTGAGTTTATGTAATTGTAAAGAATGTCCCTGTGATATCTACTTTTAAGTGTACTAAAAACTTAATCTTATAAAAATTAAATTTTAAACGAAAATAATTTAGAATTGTGAATAAAGAAGAGATATTTGATCCTTTTTCTATTGCTGAATCATACATATCACAGTACCAGTGAACTGCCTAAATGACATTTTAAAAGCTGAAAGACCTTTACTAAGTTATATGGTAAGAGAACAAAAAAGTCCCAGAATAGTATATCTGCAAAAGGAAATCATAAGATTCACTTTCACAAAATCTATGTACCGCAGTAAGTACATAAATAGTATTTTAACTATTTTCATACTATTTTGAAAGATCTGGTTGAAAAATGAGGAAAAACCTTCACTAATTATAGTTAAAATTAAGCCTAAAGTTTTTCTCACACTGATACCATGAATATGATGAACTATAATAAATTTAGTCATTGCATATTTGTATTTGTGGAAATCTGCTTTATTTAGGCTTTTTTAGTGCTTTTAATTCCAGTTTAAGTTTTATATAATCTATTAGAGAAAATATTTTTTTAAGTGCTTCTTGATGGCAAATTCTTTTAGAGTGGGTAGGAAAAAGAATAAGTACATGGGATAAATTTTCACAAAGAACGTACAAGGAGGCACCCTTCTGATTTTTACAAAAGACTCTTTCTGAATGAGGCAAGTCAGATTGTGGAGAAGAAATACCTTTCTAGGTATGAGTGGGTTGTCTTAGAAATTGCTTTTTTTTTTTTTTTTCAGTTTCCATTTTCAATTCCTGTCAACTTGATCTTAGGTTCAGTTGTGAGAGAAGCAAGGATAAAGATAATAATAACCCAATACACACCAGGATATTAAGGGATTACTTATTGATATGCCTTTCCATTGATTCACTTAATACATATTTTTTGAGAACCTATTTTTGCCAGACATTTGGGTAGGAGTTGAGCATATAGGAGTGAACAAGACAAGAGAAAGTTACCATCTGCTTGAGTCTTAAGTTTCAGTAGAATGAAGCAGAACATAAAGTGTCCAAGGTGATTTCATATGGTGATCCTGTCCATGACAATAAACAAGATGTTGAGCTAGGTGGTGACTGTGTACATGTGTGTAAGCGTATTTGAGGAAATGAAAAGTGAGGTGAGACTTAAAAGAGGAGAATGAGACTTTTATGCAGGGAGTTAAGGAAATCCTTTGATTTCTCAGTGTACTTGGTTAATCAGTTGTCTTGAACTCAAAAACCTTTAGGAAATACCCCAAACTGGGTGTTTTTCTCACTGTTGTCATGTGTCTACTTGAGTTTAAAATAAACATAATAACCTAACTTTGAGGAACCTTTCTTTAAATTATGGAAGTGGATGGAGCCACTGTCTCACTCGCATAAAAAAGAGTTCACATCAGCCATCCAACCACATCTCAGTTTTCAGCAGAAGAAATGGGATCTGAGCTGGATGGTTTTAATACCCTCTCTGCCATGGTTCTAAACAACCCTAACCATAATTCTCCCATCAGCCTTTGGCCCACAGGCTTAGAGGGATGTCAAAAGCGGAAAAGAAGGCAAAGAAATCTATCACTTGTCAATCAGTAGGCACTTGTGTATAGAGTCCTTGCTCTGTGCTAGACACAGTACCTGGGCTTTAGGGGTAAAGTCTTATAGGGCTTCCAGACCAGCAAAATTTATCTCTGGAGGCAGCTCTGACTCTTCATGGACTTATGTCCATTGGAAGAAAAGTGAATGCGGGAATAGGTAGACCATGAAATTAGTGCTTTGCAGTGTCCCTCCTCTTCCCACTACCCCCACTCCAAGACTCAGAGCTACTCTCTCCTGAATTTCCCTTCCTTCTGCATAGATCGTAATCAGTGGTACACTGGGATCTGACCAGCATTTAATCACTGCATCTCAGGGATATTATAAAGAGTCTGACATCACTTTATGAGCTTGAAATTGGCCATGGTGAGATTATCTATGCCATGGCAATCCACAGATAGTGCAAGTGAGCCTTGTCTTACTGAGAGCCAGTTGTTAGGTGTTTACCAGCACATCACTGCACTGTAAGCATAAGGAAGGATTTTTCCTTCCTCTTCTCTTCAGTACCAGTAATACTTAACCATAGTATGAAGAGATATAAACATGTGGTAACTAGGGAGTTGATTACATTCCTGTCCAAGTTCAGCTTGGATGGAGAAATGAGTTTGAGGAAGAGGCAGATTGATTCTATGGTAGCTCTAAGCTACCAGTTTCTCCAAGAGCTCTCAAGAGCAGGCAGGCCCCAGAGAGTTCTAGAGTAATTGGCCCTCTTGGGCTATCCAGTGGCTCATTTCCCAGGCTGTTGCCTGCTGCTTCATGCTCATAGTCCCCATTGGCATCTGGGGGAATCGAGTTGGCAGCCATGTGCTGAATGTAGGGCAGAACCCATGGGGAGTATCTCTGTTCTACTGAATGCTGCTCAGAACTGTTCTGCATTTTCTGGTACCAGGTGTATTGAGCAACACATGCCTTGCGCCCTAGTTTGGTGAGGTTTTTAAAGAAGGTGCGTTTTGATTGATGGCTCCTCTACCTTAATTCTTTACAGAACTTTACCTAGATATAGTCACATTTTGATCCCAGCCCTAGAGTTCTGTCATAAATGACATTTTGTTTTGCTCGGTTCCTCATCCTGTTTGCTGTAATGATTTCTATCTTTAACATCAAGTCTACTAATAACTATCTAAGAGCTGTCTAATAACTGACTTGTGCTTCCCTTTTCTGTGGCCTTATAGTGTGGACTGCTTTGTGGTTTAGAGGGGAGCAGATTGTGTTCCCATTGTCACTATCTTTCTGGGGAAATTGAATACTTGCGTCTGTGGAATGGGTGTCAACATTTCTTTCCCACTGACTTGTTGAGAAAGTTGTGTAAATAAGTGAGACCATGTGAGAGGTTTTATGCTTCCTAAGGAATAGGATGCACACCTGGAAACACAGGGATAGCATCTGAGATTCATGCAAAGTCCCTTCCTTCCTAGTAGTTCCTTTTTCACTTAGAGCATTCCACTCCATCTTGCTGCCCCTCTTGACCCCTCCTATGTGAGGACATTTTCTGCTCTCCTACTCAGTGAGATTTCCTAGTGTTCTTTTGATATTGATCTTTTCGTATCTATTGACCTTGTTCAGTATTGCATGGAAATTATTATGTAATAGTGAAACATAATTCAGCCTTCAAATGATCTGCTTAGAATGAGACATGATTGGTTTCTAATATCTCCCTCTCTGTGAATCTCTCTGGCACCCTGCCCTGACCACCCTTCACTCCCAAACCAACATGCTTTCAATAGATCTTTTTCAAGGCTCACACCAACGAAGCTGTGTGTGGATCTGTGTTTTCCTGCTGCAATAGTTTTTGATACCTTCTGCTTCATTGCTTTCACAAGGAAGGAAATATGGAATGGGCTCTTTTAGATATGTTGCCAATTATGGGGCGCCTGGGTGGCTTAGTCGGTTAAGCGTTCTACTTTCACTTAGGTCATGATCTCGCGGTTCGTGGGTTCGAGCCCCGCATCGGGCTCTGTGCTGACTGCCAGCTCAGAGCCTGGAGCCTATTTCGGAGTCTGTATATCCCTCTCTCACTGACCCTCCCCTGCTCACGCTGTCTCTCTCTCTCTCTCCTACAAATAAATAAAAATATTTAAAAAAAATAGATATGTTGCCAATTACATTAAAGAGGGAGGGGAAAATAACAGAAGAAATCAGAAACAAAATGGACCTAGCGACACCTGGGCACAGTGTTGATGTGCTTGCACAAGCTTTCTGGTTTGTTGACAAGTTTAAATGGAAATTTCAAGTCATTTCCTGAGTAAATGTCTGTGTTGTTGCTTTCCAGTCTTAACACGCCCTGCTTGGTTGCTCTTGACTCTTACTATTTTTTTTTTTTGTTTATTTATTTTTGAGTCCGAGAGGGACAGAGCACAAGTAGGGGAGGAGCAGAGAGAAAGGGAGACACAGAATCTGAAACGGGCTTCAGGCTCTGAGCTGTCAGCAATGAACCAATGCGGGGCTTGAACCCATGAACTGTGAGATCATGACCTGAACCGAAGTCGGACACTTAACTGACTGAGCCACCCAGGTGCCCCTCTTATTATTTTGTGAATGACTTCTCTAGCCCTTAATGCCCCCAGTTTTTCTCAGTACAAAAAGTGACTGGCTTGAGCAGCAGTGGATCCTGAGAGATGACCCAATCCTAATTCCTTTGATTTCAAGGCTCCAACTCCAGCAGCCTTCCAGCTACCAACTTCCATCCCTTCTCTCCTCCCTACTTTACCATTAGATACTCAAACCATGAGGTGGCAGCTTTCTTTTGGCCTTCCCCTTTAAGGTTTTCACTCCTCTTGGGGCACCTGGGTGGCTCCTAGGTTGTGCATCAGACTTCCACTCAGGTCATGACCTTGCAGTTCGTGAATGCCAGCCCCTCATTGGGCTAGCTGCTGTCCGCTGCCAGTGCAGAGCCTGCTTCCTATCCTCTGTCCCCTTCTCTCTGCCTCTCCCCCACTTGTGCTCTCTTAAAAATAAACAAACATTAAAAAATATATTTTCACTTCCCTCATTTGATGAATTTATCAGGTGTATCTACCATCCAGGTTGGCAGGAGACTCTCTTGGATTTGGCGCCGAAGATCCCGCATCCAGGCAAACCTTTCAGTCCTGAGTGCACTGACAGAGTCAATCACTCTACTTGTGGTTCATCAGCCGAGGAACATTAAATGAATGTTCACATCAAATGGTGCTGTATTCAGTCTTTTAGTTGTGCTGAAGCCTGTGTGTCCTACTAGGTGGACAAACCACAGCCCATCAGCCCCATTGAGCCTAGGGACTGTTTTTGTATAGTCTAGGATTTAAGAATGTTCCGTACATTATCACAGAGATTTAAAAAAAAGTGAATGTAGGGCAGAGACCACATGTGGCCTAGAGAGTTAAAAACATTCATTCTCTGGCCCTTTACAGAAAAATACTGAAGATCCACAAATGCAACCCTTCTTACTTTGTCTTGTAGCAGCCGGGAGATGGCCAGCCCCAGTCCCTTTGGCTAATGAGCTCCAGGGAAAAAATAGTTATCTTTAAATATTGAAAGCAAATTCCAGAAATGACTCAACATCATTCCTTTAATTGTTACTATTTTGTTCATTCTGGAGAAAGACAAGCAGTGTACATATGGACCATAAACGACACAGAGCTTTGTTTAAAGAAAGGTACTTTTAATTCAAATTAACAATAGTGACTATAATCTTCGTGCACAAAGTGGCTAACAGTTGTGGATGATTTCCCCATATCTATGTGCTATAAATGATTTGTTTAAACCAATAAACCTTTCTTGGTCCAGGGATAACATGTGTCCCAAATGAGCCTAATAAGATTGAGGGAAAGGATTTATATTCCATGGACATTAACAAAAAGGCATATGTACCCAGAGACTGGACCTGTTTGCAAGTTGAAAGAATTTTCTTTTTTGAGAAGTCCAAGGATTTGCTCTACTTTGCAAAATTGGCTTTTTGTGTTTTGGTTTGGTTTTGCTTTTGGTTCAGACCAAGAAAGAAAATGAAATCTTGGAAACTGAACCCTTTGCCATTGACTTCCTGTTACAGCTTGCGTCAGCCACATGCAATTTGATTTATATTCTTAAATTCAGAATAATTCTTATTGGATCAGATCATCTGTTTATTACCTCTTTACAATGTTTATGGGTAACTGATAATTATATCCAAGGACTGCCTTGTGTAACTTTCTCCTTGTTAACAAAAGTACATATAAACTGTCAGAACAATTAGATTATTTCACTGTGATACTTTCTTTATTTTACATTTTTATAGAATATTTTAAAAATCCTACAAATCTCCTGTGTTTCCATTTGTTTTATTCTGAAATTGGTAGCATGCTTTCTGTTCTAATAAGAATGGTGTTATATGATACCATTGTGAAGGTTGATTTTGTTTATTGCTCTTTGAAATAAAGCCTGTCTCTATTTCCTTTAGAGTGTCCTTTGCTGCTCAAAGGTGGCCTTATTTTTGACAATGGGCCATAGCCAGGCTTTCCTTGGCCAAGAAAGAGCTTCTTTTCTCCTTCATCATATTCTCTAGCTAAAACCTTTTTTAGAAGCAAAAATGGTATAGGAACCTGGTTTAATTCAGAAACTGTTGACCAGTAGTCAACTGATTCCTAGTGAGTTTATAAATGGGCTTTAAGGACTGTCTTGAAAATACATGTATTGAAAATGTGCATTTTGAGGAAGAAGAGTCCAAGGTTTGATGACATTCTCAAAGAGAGCTCTGCTCAGTGATACAACATGATTCTAAACCTTCATTCTACAAATGGATAAACTGAGGCATCAGTGGTTATTGGACTGAATGTGATCACCTAAGATGTCCTGTGTCAAGACACAAATGCAGGACATCTGGCATCTAGTCTAGGGTTCTTGTCACTTTAGGAAAGTGTGTGTGTGTGTGTGTGTGTGTGTGTGTGTGTGTGTGTGTGTGTAGAGGTGTAGAGGATGGTAAATTAGTTCTTCCTACAAGTTCAAGTAAGTCTTTGTTTAGAGTAAGCTTTCCAGAAATGTGATTGATTTTTCACATGTGGCTTGGGGAACCTGCCTTGTTCTTCCCTATGCCCAACCCTGATAGGTGGCAGAGTTGGGTTCATTATTATAGTGAATGTATGAACAGATGATGTCATAGCTTTAAATATTTAAATTTAAGTCTACAAAATTTAAAGTTTAGTTAAAAAATTTACTATCATTTAAGTTGCCATCTGTAGATAAGTTGAAACCTGTGCCAGTCTAATTAGCAATCAGGAATATGGTAATTGCTTTTGGCGTATGAATGTAGAAAACTTCTGGAGTAAAATAATGCCAAGTTGTGCATTTGAGTATTTTTCTTCCAGATTGACAGTGGTAATTTTCTAATAATATATTACTTGGCATTCTGCTTGAGGCTCTAAAAAAAGTTTTTGTTTTTATTTTTTAATAAACAAACATCATCTGTCATTTACCTATCTCTTTAGGTCTAGAGCTGAGTTTCTTAATCTGGGCACTATTAACATTTGAAACACTGTGGGGTACTGTCTTATGCATATAGGATGTTTAGCAGTATCTCTAGCCAATACCCACTAGATGCTAGCACCCTCCCTTCCTGTGATCATGACACAAAAGTGGCCTTAGACTTGCTCCAGGGTGAGAATGCAGGTATAGAACACATATTCTATAAACTGTGATTTTTTTGAGCATTATAGAATACACAAAAGCTTCTGGGAAAATGGCTTTCTAAAGTTAACAGAAAAAATGTTAAATCTCATGCTTAGTTCATCTACAGACCCACTTCAGATACTATTTTTTTTTATTCCAGTGTAGTTAACAGGTAGTATTATATTGGTTTCAGGTCTACAATATAGTTATTCAACATTTCCATATAGTACTTAGTGCCCACCAATAGAATTGTACTCTTAAGTTCATTTACCTATTTCACCCATTCCCCTCCCCCCACCCACCTCCCCTCTAGTAACCCTATGTTCTCTATATTCATGAGTCTGTCTTGTGGGTTGTCTGTTTTTCCTGATATCAAATATGCTTTTTTTCTTATGTTTATTTTTGAAAGAGAGACAGGGAGGGAGACCCCATGTGAGGCTCAAACCCATGAACTGTGAGATCATGACCCGAGCTGAAGTCAGATGCCTAACTGACTGAGCCACCCAGGCAGCCCTCAAATCATTTTTTAAAAAAGGACATTTTATTCTTTGATATACATCATGTTTCCTATTTGAAGACCTGATAATTACAGTTTATTAACTTGTTTTATTATAAGGAATCAGCTCTCACATAGTTTATATTTTTCCCACTATGAATTTTCACAACTAAAATTCCTTTCACATAGGAAAAATAATTTTTTGTATGTGTTTTCTTAAGATTAGTAGAATTGGGGCACCTGGGTGGCTCAGTCAGTTGAGCGTCCAACTTTGGCTCAGGTCATGACCTCACAGTTCATGGGTTCGAGCCCTACATTGGGCTCTGTGCTGATAGCTCAGAGTGTGTGTCTCCTTCTCTCTCTCACCCTCACCTGCTCAGTCTCGCTTGCTCTCTCTCTCTCTCTCTCTCTCTCAGAAATAAATTTAAAAAAAAAAAAAAGATTAGTAGAATAATCATGACTGTGAATGATTGCACAATTGCACAAGGCAAGGCTTCACTGAAGTGAAGCAGCTGTTTCTATTTGGGTTGATAGTTGCTGCCCCAGCTATTAGAAATGGCCACCCCCATGGGAACATACAAATATTTACCTGGGCAAGACCCCTAGATAAGAATCTGGCCATTGTAGATTCTTTCCTGTATGCCAGGTTGCCTGGAAATGAGGTAGGGAGACCCCCGGGAGTAAATAAGTATTTTGTTACACTGACAGGCAATCTTGGGAAACAGCCGCCACTTCTACAATCCATCCACATTCAAACATTTATTTCTATTGAGCCTTTGGACACTGGACTTTCGAGTGCGTTTTCAGAAACATGTTTTATAAGAACATAGAGGACTGCTTTTATTTCCTTGATATTCATGATACAAATTACTCAGCAGATACAGAGAGCATCTTTTTTTATCTTTTCCCCAAGATCCTCTTTTCTGCCAGCCAAGTTGTGGAGATTTTCCAGATTCTCTTCCGGACTTAGGCTCAGTATTAAGGTCCCTGTTCTGATAGTGACTTCTCAAGTAACAAGTCACAGCTGTTGGCTATTGGGGGGGGGGGCGGGCGGGGAGGGGAGACAACAACCTCAAAACCCCCTTTGAAAAGCAGTTTCATCTTTCTTTGTGTCACCTTGTTTGAGGAGCAATGAAATCCAATTATCCTTTACAATGATTTGTGAAGTAGCAAATGGAGTTGACATCTGTTCAGCAAATTCCAGAGACAACCCATTTTTATTCTTTCCCCCATGGAACTGCAGTCATCACAGATTTTGTCCTTTGACCTTCTTTCATCCCTCACCAGAGCCTTGTGATTGCCTAAGCAAGGTTGGTTTTAAAAACTAAAGGGAGGGGAACAGGGGAAAAGAACAGAAATAATTTTTAATCATGTAGTGGGAGGAGCGGTGTGTGGCCCTAAGCATTTCATGGGGAGATCAGGATAATTAAGCAACCAGAGGCTCTGTGGCAATTTATTCACTTATTAATTTAACTATGTATATGTCTTGAACCTCTAATGTGGCAGGTGTTTTCTGAAAATGGTGGACAGGGATGTGACTAATACACACACTTTCTCTGCTTTCATGGAGCAGCTAGACACTAAAGAACTAAACATACATGTGAGGTAATTACTGACAGTGAGGACAGCCACCGAGCATGTAAGAGAGGCCACCATGATCAAGAGAGGAACATGTTGATGTTCCTTTGGGGGCATCGGGAGACAACATTGAAACTGGTTCTGGATAGAAAGGAGACAATCCTGTAAATTCTGGGGCAGGGACAGAGGGCTGAAATATGTAACTCCAAAATATACCACATTGGCATTAGGATAATTTTGAGCTAAAGGTCTGTTTGGGACTCCCAGATTCAGGTGCTCTTGAACCCCTGCATGCCAGCTACATAAATACAATGGGATAAAGACAGTCTGTGTGTATCCAAGTAGCATGTGGTTACAGGAAGAAGTGGAGGGGAGCACTGGGGAAGACAATTTTAGAACAGTAACTCTGAAAGAAGGGGTTTGCCCTCTCCACTTGTGGAGGAGAGCAAGGGTCTAAAGGAAGAGGGACCAAAGAAACTGAAACTTATCTGAAACTTATCTGAAATAAGTCTCTCCTAGGCAGCGTATTGTTAAATCTTTTTTTTTTTTTTTTTTTTTTTTTGAGAGAGAGAAGAGAGAAAGCATACCTACGCAGAGGATGGCTAGGCTCCATGCTGGACATGGAGCAAAATGCAGGGCTCAGTCTCACAACCGTGAGATCATAACTTCAGTTGAAATCCAGATTTGGACACTTGGGTCCCCTATGTCTTTTGATTGAAGTGTGTAGTCCATTTACATTCAAAGTAATTATAGATTTTTATTGCCTTTTTGTTACTTGTCTTATGACTACTTTTATAGTTTTTCCTCTGATCCTTTCTTCTTGCTTTTTTGGTTTGCTGGCTTGCTTTATTAATAAATGTGGATTTCTTTTCTTTATACTTTGCATATCTATTACTGGCTTTTGATTTGTAGTTACTATTAGAGTTGTACATAACATCTCTGCATGTAGCAGTCTATGTCAAGTTGATGGTTGCTTCTTAAGTTCGAACCCATTCTTTACTCCTCTCCCCACGTGTTTTTGGTGTATGGTGTCATATTTTCCATTGTGTGTGTGTGTGTGAATCCCCTGACTGATTTTTACAGATATACTTACTTTTATTGTGTTTCCTGTATTCATATTGTTAATTTTGGTCTCTCCAACCAAAGAGTCCCCTTTAATATTTCTTGTAGGATTGGTTTAGTGGTCATGAACTCCTTTAGTTTTTTTCTGAGAAATACTTTATCTCTTCTATTCTGAATGATAGTCTTGCTAGATAGAGTATTCTTGGCTGCACCTTTTTTTCTTCCTTTTGGCACTTTGAATACCTCATGCCACTTCCTCTGGCCTGCAAAGTTTCTGCTGAAAAGTCAGCTGATAGCCTTATGGGGTTTCCCTTGTATGTAATAGTCTTCTTTCTTCTTGCTGCTTTTAAAATTCTGTCTCTACCACGACTATACTTCTTTTTTTCATTACTGTGTGTCTTGTTGTGGACCTCCTTGGGTTGATTTTGTTGGAGAATCTGTGTACTGCCTGCATCTGGACATGTTTCCTTCCCCAGATTAAGGAATTTTTCAGCTAGTATTTTTTTCAAATAAATTCTGTTCCTATTTCTTTCTCTCCTTCTTTTGGGATCTCTATAATGTGAATGTCATTATGCCTGATAGTGTCACAGAATTCTCTGTGTTTATTTTCATTTTGCATAGTTTTTTTTTTCTCTCACCTGCTCAGCCTGATAATTTTCCATTACTCTGTCTTACAGGTTGCAAATTTGTTCCTCTGCTTCCTCTAACCTGCAATTTATTCCATCTAGTGTATTTTTAATTTCATTTATCGTGTTTCCATCTTTGGTTCTTTCTTATCTCTCTAAGGGTCTAACTGATGTTCTTCACTCTTTTCTCAAGTCCAGTAAGTATCTTTATGGTCATTATTTTAAATTCTCCATCAAACATATTACTTACATCCATTGCACTTGGTTCTCTTGCTGTGATTTTGTCCTGTTCTTTCATTTGGTATATATGCCTCTGTCTCCTCATTTTGTCTAACTCTGTGTCTTTGCATTAGAAAAGTTAGCTACATGTCCTGCTCTTTGAGGTAATGCCCTTAAGAAGGAACTTAATGGAGGACCACGGTGGAGAAGAAGGGGGGAAATGGTGGGGGAAAGGGAGAGCAGAAAACCATGAGAGACTCTTGAATGCTGAGAACAAACTGAGGACTGATGGGTGTGGAGGGGGGGGGGGGAGATGGGCATGGAGAAGGGCACTTGTGGGGATGAGCACTGGTTGTTATATGGAAACCAACTTGACAATTAACTATTTGTAAAAAGAAAAAAAAAAGGGGGTCCTATAGTGCCCTCTAGTGCAGTGTCCCTTGTTCTCCAAAATCAGATACTTCGGGCAATATCTTCTATATGTAGTATGTGTGCCCTGCTATTTTGTCATGGCTGCTTTTTTCCCCTTCAATTCAATGATCTGCAGAGCTCTCTGACTGTTGTGAGGAGTGTTTTCCTCCAGCCGGGAAGAGGAGAAGGGAACACAGTTTTAACAAGGTATGTGCTGGTCTGCCTGCAAAATGACGCCTGTTGCCAAAGGGGCTGAGGCTGCCTCATCAGGAGTGAAGTTTTAATAAAGTGTGCTTTGGGCTTCCACAGGGCCTGCCACCCCTAGGAACAAGACCCCACAAAATGCACAGATCAGGACACAGGGTGTTAGTAAAGTTTGCACAGGTGTTCTGAGGGGGAGGGTACCCACAGCACCTAGACCAAGGCAAGCATGATTGGGAATGGCAGATCTGCTGAAGCATGGGCATTGGAGTGTGGTGTCAACAAGTTAGGTAGTGAGCATGGCTCTGTGCTGATTTCACAGGTGGCTGTGTGTTTATGCTGTGGGACAGGAGAGGGAAATGGTGCCTGCCACTCCTTTGTTCCTGGAAAAATCTCCCCATGGGACAGGCTCCAAAATGAGTAAACTACTCTCTCTTTCCATATGCTCCCCAGTGTTTTTCAAAGGGCTGCTTCTATGCTGTATCTCTACTGGCTCACTTGTCATCTTGTCTCTTTAAGGTCAAGGATTAAACTTCCTATTACCCTCCTGTCTCTCCCAGAGCAGAGCCTACTGATTTTTTAAATCCTGGGCTTTAAGTCTCTCTGGTTGTAAGGACTCATAAAATTAGGCCCTTCTTGGTTTCAACCCTACATGTTAGGGGATTTGTCTTCCTCATGTGGGTTACCTGGAGTGATGTGGGAAAAAAGCTCTGGTTTTTCTCCTGCCTGTGTATACCACAGTCCATATCATCACATCCCTGCCCTTCTTACCTTCCTCAGTGTGGTTCTTCTGTACCATTATTTGTGGAATTTTTTCTGCTATAGTCTTCTGGTTGTTTTCTGGGTTATTTGTACTGTTGTATTACCTACTTGTCTCTGTGGGATGAAATGAGCTTTGGGTCCTCTTACTCTGTCATCTTCCCTGGCTTAAAAATGAGCAGTTTCTTAGCCAACCAAGTAGGCATCACAGGAATCCTTGGCAATGAAAGCTATGGAACGCTATTTTAATGTTCATTGTTTTAGACTTTTAGGTTTTTTGTCAAAACTGTAATGTTAAGGTTTGGATATTGGTCCCTACGCTAAACCATCATCATTTGAATTTCTTTTCAGACTATTTTTGTCCCTTCTGACTGAACATAAACTGGCCATTTGTTTTCTTTTATATGCAGATGAAGTTTTATACAACTTGTCTGTTACAAAGTCCTAACGTGTGTTTCTAGCCAACATGTTCTACCACACCATAAGCCTTCCAAAGCTATGGGGAAAAAAAGGAATGGGAAAATTTAAGAGGGACAGTAATTAGGAAGATATAAAAAGAAAAGCTTGATGTTTTCTTAGTAATACCTGATCTGTTAGCTTTTTGTTTTATATAAGCATACAGCTTCTGCCATTTCTGTGCCTCACACAGATGTTACCAGAGGAGCCACCATCATTGCTACCAATGGAAGATGAAGCTATGGAATGATGCCTTCTGCTTAAGGAAGGCCTGGGTACCAATACCTCAGAGGCTGCTCCCTCCATTGGGAGCCACAGCCATCCTTTCCATCCTGCAGATTAACCTTCATCGAACTTTAATAGTACTTGTTAGGGGTTTCTGACTCACCAATCTTATCTCATGAAAAATAGCTCCTGCTGCTCTTCCTTTAACTGCTATTACCCTCCATCTCCTGCCTGATGTACTTTCCTCCTCTGAAACACCATTATAAAGAGAAACTATTGGATTTCAAATATTCTGGCCATTTGTCATGTCATGGTAACACCGTGCATCCTGACCTTTGATTCAGAAAACATGGCCATTCCATCTCTGGAATCCAGCTGGTATAGATGAAGGGGAAATCTGTTCCTATTGTGTTACAGAAAGGTTGAGTCTTTCAATGCAGATAAGGGGAAATAAGGATACATGAAAACTATTCCTGACCTCTTCTGTTGGAACCTGGGTTGTTCTTTCCCCACAGGAATTATTAATAAAATTGTTTAATTAAATAAGGGTGTAGGATTTACTTGTTTTAGTTAAATAGGTGTTCCTGGCAAACTACTTTTTCCTGTGCCATTATTTCTAGGGATAAGTGTGCTTCAAATTTCGAGCAATAAGTTATCAAAAACCATTTGAGAGATAGCCCAGTCATTACCTGTAGTAAGTCATTACCTTACTTATAAGAATCCATCAATCCTCCCTACGCATCCATCTTATATTGATAATATATATACTAATGTCACATCTATTCTAAATGCATATAGGATGGAAGTCCAAAGAATATATTCTTCAGTTAAATATTACCAAAAGCTAATTTTAAAATTATGTCACAGATATATAGGTGAATAAAGATTTCAGCTCCATCTTCAGCTCATTTTGAGAAAGAAGAACTCACATTAATAGACAATAATGAAAGGAATGTACCTCATCCAAGTAGCATTTGCTATGAGAACATACTGGAAAGGGGGGTTGGTTTTGCACTGTGGGTTTGAGGAAAAGCTCCACAGAAGAGGAGTGGTTTAAGCCAGGGAGCAAAATGTAAATGTTCACTAGAAGGAAGAGGGGACAGGATATCTTGAGCATAAGCAAATTCAACAGAAGGGTCTTCTGTTTGAAATGCTGAGTGTGATTCAGTTTCTACTGTTCACCTTCTATATTTTAACTCTTTACTGCAGTACAAAACTGCTATGCTTTTCTCATTAATCCTCTTATTTCCTCCAGTTTCTCTACATGTTTCACACAGGCAAAGAGATCATCAGACTGTGTCATGAATGCTTGATATCTGTGACTTACTTTCTGGAGACAGAAGGAACATAGAAGGCTTTGGGATTGATTCAACTCTTCTCCCTGTGCCCTTCCAAAGCATCCCAGGAATATACTCAGATAGGAGCAGGAAAGACTGTCCTCACTGAGTCTCTGTCAACTCTGTTCATTCCATCCATTCGCAATTGTTCTCCGGTAACAGCATGCACCATACTTCATCCCCATGATTTTGCTTAGCCTGCCTTTTGCCTTGGGCATTTTCCATAACCACTTAGCCTTGCTAATTTCTGCTTATCATTCAGAATGCAAGTTTGCTGTTCTTTCATTTGGGTAGCCTTCCCTGAACTTCCAAACCTACCAGACCATTGTGTATGAGGTATTTTTGTGCATCCATTAGCCTTATATTTCTTTTATCAAATAACTTTGTCTAGTAATTGCTTTTTAAATCATCTCTACTTATCACCAGGCTGCAAATTCCTTGAAAGTAAAGATGGTTTGTCTTGTTTATTATGTTCCCCATGCCTACTACCTAAATGCCCATATAAAATAGCTGCTTACTAAATATTAGTTGTATAAGTTAATGGACATTGTAATAAATACTACTAATAATAATATCTTTGAATTATTCACCATTTATTTCCAGATACTTTAAATATATTATTTTAATTTTATTTTCAACATAATCATTTGTGAGGGAGATTATTGTCTTTATTTTTAGATAAAGAAACTGAGACTTGGAAAGAGAACTTGCCATAGATTTCACTATTTAAAATGGGGCCACTTTGGAGCTTCTCTAAACTTTTATTTTCCCTCAATATGTTTCTCCTTATACATTTATTTAGCCCATCATTGCATTGCCATACTCTCTGTAAGAGCCTTTTGTAAAATTCTTTTTTTTTTTTTTTTTAGAAGTAGGGAAGTGCATTTGCAGACAGTCAATAAGCAGATATTTCAAGTGGTTCAAATTTGAAAGGTAGACTTCAGAAGCTTTGAGAAACATTTAACCTTGACATTCTCCCATGCTAATTGACAAGCCTGGTGTTGGTTACTTGCTGAGATAAGAGGGATTTTCAGTGTATAATATGCAGGTCATTGGTTTTAAGTTGGGTCCGTTATAATTTATTGGAGTCCTGACAGTTCTAGGTGATATAAAGAAGAAAGATTGGCTTTATTAGGTGATTTCCTCATCTTCAGTAGTGCTACTTTAATAGATAATAATGGTTAACAACTTGATGACATTTCCCTGATTTTATTTTAGCATTTGGAAGGTGATGAATTCTAGGACTCACTAATGCTGGAATGAGCTCATCACCTAGAATAGTGAGTCTGGGAGTCACAAAAAGTCCATTTTTCCTAAACTTTAGCCCTGTGGCTTTAGCTCTGTGCCTCTCCAAGTACAACCTGACATTTGGGTCTGATTGGTTGAGAGCTCTTAGAAGCAATTAAGAGTACACTTGGATACCCATCCAAATGTTCCAGCTTAATATATTTCAACAGAAACAGAAAGCCCAGGTAGTTTGCCAAGTTTGGAAAGAAGGCTTTTGATAGCCATTCATATTTAGAGTCAGCCCTATGTGTAAATAGCATAGGGATTTGCTATCTTAGTTAAATTTCAGGGGTGCCTACAAGTATATCATCCTCCCCTCCAAAGCTCCTCTAGTTTATTCCCAAATCCCAAAATTGAAACATGAGAAAAACTTTTCATGTCATGATAAGATCTGAGATTGCCACAAGCCATATAAATAATAATGCCTTGGCTTACATTTATAATTTGACATATGTAATTGTAATAGATCTTTCCCCATGGATAAGAACACTGGTCAGCTGAAAGCAGTAATATTAAGGCTAGAACGGCCCATGAATTGATTATTAACTTGCAATAAAGTAGCTGATACTTAGAGAAACATGTGTTAAGATACTATGCTAAGCATAATTATCTTATTTGACATTCATCCACACACATGTGCATATACACACAACCACACACATACCTTTAGAGTTAAATATTAACATTTTATACTTGCTTATCTACTCAGGGATATGGTTCAAAAATGCCTTTAGTCTTTGTCCAGTTACCAATTTTTTCTCTATTAGATGACTTCAATCAGCAGAGCTTCAAGGTTTTAATTTTCCTATCTGGGAAATGATGGTTCTTTCAGCCAAATTTTCTTTTCTAATGACTCAAGCATCTCTGCTCTACAGCAACTCCTTAAAAGTTTATACTTATTTGCTAATTCTACCCCTTTAAACTTTTGCTAAAGATTGAAGGCCACACTCTACCTAAAAGTTTTTATCAGACACCAACAATTTCTATTGTGCTAAATCCAATGTTCAGCTCACAGTCACTAGCATTTGTCACAGTATATCACTATCTGTGTAATCTATTCTAAATATAGATCTACCTTGAAATTTCTTTACTTGGTTCCCAGGTCATCATAATCGGATTATGATAATCTCCTACTACATTGTCTATTTCATCTAAGTCTCTTTTCTAATTCTTCATTACTTTTATCTTACTATGTTGAGGTATACTTTTTTGCACAAAAATTTTTTAAAAATGACAAATGTATATACTATATAATCACCCCAACAGAGATTTTTTTCACATTGAGAATTTCCCATATGCTACTGAAGTAATGGCATTAATGATTTCTATAACTGTTGTTTTGCTTATATTTGACCTTCATATAAATGGAACATAGGGTGTATAATCTTTTGTATCTGATTTCTTTTGCCCAACATGTCTTTGAGCTTTATCTATGTTGACACATATAACAGTAGTTCATTATTTTGGTTAGAATTCTATCCTTTCTTTGTACGTGGGAATTTGAGTTATTTTCTCCATTTGGCTCAATTGTTTCCTGCATTTGGAGCAACTATGAGCATTCTTGAGAAAGTCTTTGTATGAACATACATCTTTATTTCTATTGAGTAAACATGTTGGGGTGTGTTTTCTGGGTTATTGGGTAGCTGTGTTTAACTTTATAAAAAGTTGAGTTTTCCAGAGAGGATGTGTTGTTTAACATCCCATGAACAAATTTGAGCAATATTCTTTCTTGTCTTGAAGTCTTCTTCAAGTCTGTTATTAATAGAGCTACACCAGTTTTCTTTTACCTTCTTTTAAACTTTAGTGTTCTTATATGTAATGTTTCTCTCTTGTAGACATTTTTTATCCTTTTATTTTTGTCAAGTCTGGTAATCTTTTAATTGGAGTATTTACTCTATATTTAATGTAATCGCTAATTCAGTTAGCCTTTTAAGTTTAATATCTTGCTATTTGTTTATGAATATCATCTGTTTGTTCCTTTGTTTCTCCTTGCCTGATATGTTTGAAATCATTGAATATTTCTTAGTATTCCATTTTATCTCCCTCCTACTGTACTAGCTTTATGTCTCAGGCCTTGTGCACTTGTTCTTCTCCATGCCTGAAATGATTTTCCCAAATATTAGAGATATAATTTACATTCCCTCAGTTCTTTGCCTCAATGTTTGTTAAGACGTTGTCTGATGCTTCTCCCAGATGTTTCTAGCCATTTGTATTTTGCACTATTTTATTTTGAAGTGCTTATTACTATTTGACCTATTTTGATGGGTTTCTTTAAATTTTTTTTTTTAAGAGCATGAGGGAACATGAGCACATGCGGGAAGGGGCGGGGGGAGGGGCAGAGAGAAGGAGAGGGGAGAGAGACAAAGAGAGAGAGAGAGAATCCCAAGTAAGTTCTGAGCTATCAGCTTGGAACCCAGCACATGGCCCAATGTGCAAACCACTGGGCTCAATCTCACCAACCATAAAATCATGACCTGAGGCAAAGTCAAGAGTAGGTTGCTTAACCAATTGAGCCACCCAGGTGCCCCTGTCCTAATTGTTTGTATCTTCCACTATGATAAAAACTCTGTGAAGGCAGGAATGTTTTGTTTGTTCACTGTGGTAGGAGACCAACATATATCTTTAAGATGAGTGAATTAACAAAAGAATCAGCCCTCAATTTACATGTGAGCAAGCTCAGGCTTATGGAAGTTATATAACCTTCCAAAGGTCATAAACTCAGTAAGTGGTAGAGTGAGGTTGAACAGCATAAGGAAATGGAGGTTAGAGGTTAATTAAGGACATTTGTAACAGTGTGAATGCAAAGAAAGTTGGACAATGGGTTGTTGATGGGAGATTATAAGCAATTTTGTCTTATAATGAAGGATGGAGGGACGGTACACTTCCTGGAGAGCTTGGATTAAGACACAATTGGGTGTGTTAAGTGGGCAGAATGGCGTTGGCTGTGTTGAAGAAAGGAAGTTATGAGTTTTGTTTTGAATATATTAAGATATAACTTTGGTGAACATGTTGAGTAGTTTCATTTTTTTAGTAAGGTTAGAGAATGTGTGAAGGAGGGACAGACAGATGTTTAGCTATCGATTTTGTGATTGTGTCCATAACTTCAAAACACAGTAGTTATTTGCCCATGTTGTGATCACCTCGATTTTGAGCAACTTGGACTTTTCAAAATGTTCATTCCTGCCTTGTCTGGCAAGGTACCTTTCAAGAACTTGCCTTGGACAATGAAACCTTGCTGAACCCCAGTGCTTCAGGGTGTGACCTGGTTACTGTCACTGTGAATCATCAGAACTTTGGCCATTGTCATTCCTGCTAAGCATGAATCACAGGTAGTGGGCCACTTCTACAGAGATAGATGTAAAAGGCGGGGAGGGGGTGGAAGCACAGGACTCCTCCTGTATTTTGTAAAATGGTATTTATATCCACACTTTGAGTTCTCTAGGATCCTCTGACAATCCCAATATTAATGTGTGCAGCCCAGTTTGTTAATATTGTTAGGAACTGGGGTCTCCATTAATGCTGCTTTGTTGTACTCTATCATTATTCTGGGTATGGTATGTTGAGTTCCTGACACTCCCCAATCTCGAGCCAACCACAGATTTTTAAAATTTTTTTCCTCCAATTTTTGTCCTAGAGGCAGAAAGGAGCTGGGAAAGTCCCTCTTCCTCTTTCCCAAATCTCTGTCACTTCCTAGCTACTATTACCCCTTCAAGTACACCAAATGCTCTAGGATCTCCATCCTTCCCTTGCCATCTCTGAAGTTTTCAACCCAAGTTTTCCATTTCAGCCTGTCCACCCAAAGCTCAATTATTCAGGTACATAGAAAACATTGAGCTGCACCAGAGTATTTAAAATTTTTTTTAATGTTTATTCATTTTTGAGAAAAGGAGAGGGAAAGAGAGAGAGAGAGATTAGGGGCGGGGAAGAGAAAGAAGGAGACAGAATCCACAGCAGACTCCAGGCTCTGAGCTGTCAGCACAGAGCCCAACTCGGGGCTTAAACCCATGGACCATGAGATCATGACCTGATTTGAAGTCAGATGCTTATCCAACTGAGCCACCCACGTGACCCTGTGCTAAGAGTATTTTAACCTAGCCTTTTAGCATCATCTAGATATTCAGCTATTCTCAAAACCCCTACTTCTTCATGCCTGATTCTGCTCCTGGGATGTCATTTAAAAATTCATTTAGAAAGCATTGACTTAATACACATATCCTGCTAGGCAGTTAAAATAAAAGCCAAAAAACTCTAAAACCTTGCCATCCCTTTTAGTGAGATAGTCTCCTTTTACCAGTTAACATTTAACTATTGCATTATAGTTTACAAGGAATTTTCATATATGTAATATTACTTTCTCCCAAGAAACAGGTAGATGAAGTAGATAAGGCAATGATTATCCAATTATCTTCATTTTAAAGATAATTTAAAGATAAGGATTCTGAATCCCAAGGTGGTAAAAGAACTTTGCCAAATGTTCCTCAGCTAATAAGAGCTGAGACATGAACCAGATCCTTAAAACCTGGGTAGGATGTGCCTTTTCTTATGGGGCTCTGTCTCAGCCTCAGATAGTGCAGAAGGGAAATAACTAAAGGTCTCTGCCAAACTAAAAGTGTCATGTCCCTGGGTTAAATCTTTTGCAGAGGAGAAACAGCAGCGTCCGCAGGAGTTGAATTCAGGGCCTTGGATGACAGCACAACACATTTCAGCTTCCTTTATTATCAGTAGGCTATGCGCCAGCTGCTTGTGTTTGTGGCCTGGATGGGGTTTTTATAGCAATATGTACTCCAGCCCATGTGTGCAACATTTTGTGCAAGTCATTTACTTGTGCTTTGGGAGTTAGCACTGAACACTGTAGGTTATGCACTTTAAACTGCCCACAGCCATTCCAGAGAGAACTTCAGCATGATGGAGACTCTTCAGTTCCTAGTAGTTTCACCCGTATAGACATAATGTCAGTGGATGGGAGCCTCATCAGGGGCTGTCTGCCATTGCTACTTCACAGGCAACCATTCATTTTCCAGGCAGGACAGCTGAATCCTCTGACAGTATTCCATTATGATGTTATCTTGAGAGACATAATCTGATTTGATGAATGCAAATACAGAAGATTGTCAGTTGCTACTTTTTCCCTCTTTTAAAAGGAGTTGAAGTTTTAAAGGGAATTGCATTTAGGTGAACCACGTCAGATTCACAGTTCCTATAGCAGGAAGTGAGTGCATAATCTTGGTATCCTGAATCCCAGGAACTCATCTCTATCCCTCCTTTAAAGGAGTCTTCTCAACCTGATATGCATTGATTGGTAGATCACCACCCACACTAAGTCAATGAATAGATAAAATCGAATGAGTAAAACTGGATATGTGATACTATTTAGAGTAAAAACTAAAGAACCAATGTGATCATCTGCATATTTCACTGTAGCTTTAGTAGTCTATGCTAATGTTATGAGAAAGAGACATTTTTACTATATATCCCCACATCTTGGGTTTAGAAAGTCTTAGCTTGGCCCTAGGATGGGGAGTTGCTAATGAAATAGAAAATACTCACTGTTTTATCTCTGCACTTTTACAGTGTTGGCCAAGAGTGGGTGTTCAATGTATTTGTTGGAACAATTTATTTTTTCAATGACTAAAAAGTAAATCTATATTAATAATTGTCAAATGATATTATTTGATGATGAGACATGGACTTTGCTTATTTTATTTCATCCCTTTCATATGCAGATGAGAGAGCTGAGGTGGGGAGATAGGATTTGTCCAGAATCATGCAGCTTTTCAAAGACTGAGGTAGGATTAGAACTCACTGTTGGTCTGTGTCACCCTAAGCCACCGAGGTAGAAACTGACCCCTTTATTAAATAATCAGTAACAAGTTATTAACATGTCTTTTCTATAGATTCTTATGGTAGAACATATTAGCTGTGTCTGTCACCTTCTTCTTGGAATTTAAAGTCCTCTAAGATTGTTCAGTTATATCAGCAAGAAGCAAGATCTCCATTTCTAAATTTAATACCAATCCTAAACTATTATACAGTTTTTTAAAGGCACATGATATTTGAGAGAACAAAGTTTAGTTCCCATTTTCTCCTCCTACTCAATTCCTAAAATTTTGTGTTATTTTATGTACTTTTGTCTTTGGAGGAGTTCTGTTTTTTTCAATGATAATAAATATCAGCATACTCAAGGAAATCAAATCGGACAGAAATAAATTCTAATGATAAGGTTACTGTTTTCTTCGTGGAAGTGAGAATACAGTGTAGACAGCCATTCTTTGGAGGGTGACTCAGGAGAGGAAAAAGGATGGGTATTATGAGTCAGAGTTAAAAGCATTAGTGAAGAAAAATGTCCCATTTCCCCCCTCAGACTAATGGCATAAATGTGTTTGTGATTGTGGAGATGGCCATTTCTCAAGAGGCTAATAGCTGTGACATGTCTCCTAAATGATTCACTATCTTTCCTACTCACCTGCCAAATTATTCCCTCTAAGTGTTTGTTTCAGATACTTCAATTTCTTAAATGTAGAAATGTGGTCATTTCTATTTGGTACAATATTAGGGAAAGTCCATATTATCCACCAGTAAACTATAATCTTGTAATGTTGCAGAAATAGCAACCTTCTTCATATTTTTTAAATAAAATGCTCACCCACCCTCTTTCATGACACCCAGCGGGGTTTGAAAATGTGACAAGTCATGGAATCAGCTGTTAAAGGAAGACCTGCTTCTGGCTGATGCATTGAGTCAATTTGTGTTCTCACTCAAGAACAATATGGCTATGAATGCCAGTGCATAAATTAGCCCTGAATGTAGGCAGGAACACTTTCTTGCAAGCTTACAGAGTATCACCCAAAAATATCTCTGATAACTCATAAATAAGTCTGCTTTTTTGATCCAATGAGGGCAATAAAATGCAGCAGAAAGAAGGAGGCACTTCAGATGCTCACAGCCCAAATTGGGGTTAAAACCCAGGTTCACCATTTTCTATTTTTATGATCTACCACAAGTCATTTAACTTCTCTGAACTTGAGTTTTTCTCATCTTAAATCTTAAAACTTGAATAAAATGAGTTACCATATGGTACATTTTAGAAAAATGAAAGGGTTAATGTTTCTAGATGTTGGTTGTCATTTTGCGCTAGTTCCTTCTCTGTTCTGGCCACATTGAGAACATTTCTTGCAGAAGCCAGATTCTGGTTTGCTAAGGATTGGTATAAGGGAGACTAAGAATTATTTCAAAAATATGCTCTTATAATGGTTATTTTATGTTTATTTTATGTTTATTTTATGCTATGCAATAAGCAAAATTTCTAACATGTATTTATCTCTCAAAAGATCACATCCTATAGAAGCCCATTTTGTAATAATAATGTGCAAGTCTGAGAGGGTGCAGTCTCTGATTCATTGCCAGTTATTAATTAGGAGATTCATTCCACCTGATACACAGCAGACACTATGCTGGATGCCAGAATACACCGGAGAAGACACCGGGAAAGATTAGAGCCATGATATTCCTGTGGAGAAAAGAGACTAAAGAAGTAAACAAATTGCAATAAAACCCAGGCATGGGGGGAAGAGTGGACTGATAGAGAAGAGGGTAACAAATGTGGTGACATGGAAGACAAATGTCAAAGCTGGAGTGGAGCCCAGGCACTCCCATCACTGTCCATCTCCCAAGGGGGGAATAAATGAAGGGAAGAAGTCAGTAACAACCCTGTGACCCACAAAGATGACTCTTCACAGGGCACCTCCCACTAGGGAGACTATCTAAACTCTAGCCTTTGATGCAGAGATTTAAGGAAAGAGTTAGGTCAGGGGTGAGAATGGCCCAGAGTTGCCATGAAGGATTGTGAAGGAAGAGAGAAAGAAGAGAGGGCTTTCAGACCTGAATGGTTGGGTTTGGGCTCTAATTGGCTGAGATTCATTGAAAAATGCTCTTAATCTCTGGAACACGCAGACTTCTATGTATAGACAAGATGTCTTCTCTATATGAAAGATGTGGGTGTCATAGTGACACAGTTGTATAGACCTGATTCGCTGCTCCTTTGGTGCTACTAGATACTCAAATACTCAACTTGGAATCAGTGGGGCCTATTTTCAAAGAGTGAGGAATATGACTCTGCCCATGCAAAGCACTTTTCACAGAGTATATGGGAGTTTGCCAGTTGGTTCCACACATTCTAATCTTGGTACCTGCCCTCTCTTCCTGGGCCTTGTCATTTACCTTTTGTCTAGATCTTCTATTCATTTTCCTTTCATTTTTTTTTTCTCTTCTCTCTCTCCCTCTCCCTCTCCTTTCTCCCTCTGCAGACCCTCTGATCAGCCAGCAGATGCTGCCCTCCTGCATGAAACTGAGCAGCTAAACTGTTTGTCCTGTGCTTTAAGCTGTCATCCGTTCCCAGCTAAGCCAGCTGTGGAGGATGGTAAACACACAAATGGGCACTTGAGGGTTTAATGAGCAAAGTGCTGCTAAAAGAGTTTTCCCATTCTCAGATATATTTTGACCTAAATGGCCCTCTCTTGCTGGGAAATATTTATGGTGAATCACCTTAGTTTATTAGAGGGTAGCTGGAGGAAAAGGATCCTCAGGAAGAAAGTTAAGAGATGAAATATAAAATGAAACAATGCATGATCAGTCAGAAGAAAAACTCCATGTGCCCAGAGGGTAAAGTAGTTCAAAACTCCGTTTCGGAAGGTAGGGCACTTGGCTGTCCCACAGGTGAGCTGTGTATGACTTTGGGCAAGTTACTTCCTAATAGGGAACTTCATTCTCTGAGAATGAAAAGAGGTAATGTGCATAAAATTGTTAGAATAGTGACAGATCAATAGTTATTACTGAATAATTTTAGTTTTCTCATGTTGTCCTTACTATTATAATGATGCTTGGTTACTTCAGTAACAGCCAACAAGAAAAACAATGGCTTGAAATCCTGTGATTTTTAGGTTATTCATATGGAGATTGTTGACTATGCATTTAATTTTCTAAATCACCAGAAAAGATCTGTAAAAATGTCTGTTTGCTATGCTATCAATTCTTACCCTAGCTTTTAATCTCCCTTCCATACTTGGTTTGTTTTCAGAACTTTTTAGTGATTTTTAGATTTGTAAAGTACAGGGAAAGCCCCACCTGCATCCCAGCAATAAGCCTCTTGCTAATCTGGAAGAAACTGAGGTCTGGGGTCTTCTCTCACTCTGCCAGTCTCAAGCAGGATGGGAAGTTGATTTTTTTTTCAGTTTCTAAATACATACTAGATTTCAAAAATACTACTCCGTGCCTACTTCCAAGATTAAAAATGGCAATGACTCTAAGCCTTTGCTAGACAAATATACAGTTTTCTAAACTTAAGACTTGGCTAAGTTTCCTTTTCAAAAAAACAAAATTAATGAGTTAGCTTTCTCAGCAATAAAAACAAAATGACAAGCCGGTCAGCTCATTAATAAGGAACTGGCATCTGAAAAGCAACAGAAAAATTACTTTGTAAATAGATGCTTTTGTTTGGTGCCTAGTTCCCTAACATTTGGAGTTGTCTATTCCCCCCCTAATGTTCTTCTGGCATCTATAAATTTTAGTGCTGTTGTATCAGCTAAAAACAGCGTATGGGACTGATGGGAGGTGTGGTTCATGTGACAGGGAAGCCTTGCAAAGTGAGAAACCAAAGTGTGTGTGTGTGTGTGTGTGTGTGTGTGTGTATGAGAAAGAAAGTGAGAGAGAGAGAAGTTTTGCTTTAGAAAAAAATCAAAGGCTGACTCTTTCGCAAATGGCAATTTTTTTCTGGAGATAGCACATTGAGATGATAGCCATTTACATTTGAGTATGAGATCCTTTTATAACAATAGGTTTAGCTGTGAATTAACTCCAGTACAGGAGAAAAGAGGAGTATCTGAAAGACTAAAGGCTTTGAAGGAGAAAAACATAACTTTGTCCAAGGGCAGAGTAATTTTCAATCAAAGGAAAATGCTAGTAACAGGTAGGTAAGGCAAGGTATTCAGAAATGAAATTACATTGTTTGGAAGCCAGATGCCTTATCAGTCTAGATCTCAAAATTAATGTTTGAAAAGGAAGACCATCATTTAAAAAATGTAGTTCCATCCCTACATATAATATTTTAATACCATATGTTTGCACGTATAGGAGGATTAGGAGGAACTTGACGGAGGACCAAGGGGGAGAAGAAGGGCGGAAATGGTGGGGGAAAGGGAGAGAGGCAAACCATGAGAGACTCTTGAATGCTGACAAAAACTGAGGACTGATGGATGTGGGGGGGAGGGGGGGATGGGCATGAAGGAGGGCACTTTGGGGATGAGCACTGAGTGTTATGTAGAAACTAATTTGACAATAAACTATTTGTAAAAAAAATAAATAAATAAATAAATAAATAGAAAAAAAATATTTTAATACATATTTTTAAAAGTAAATTACAACTTTGATTAAACTTAATATGGTTTTAAAACTGATTTACATTTAAAATCCAGAAGTGTAAGTGCCAAACTCACATATACACTCATTCTTACACATACACATTTATCTAACATGGAGGGAAAAAAACACATGGAGGAAAAAGACACAAGAGAGTACACAAAACCAATCTAGGCACCTTTTTGGCTTTTGCAGCTCCCACCTCCAGTATGTGGGGGGCAGTGACGGGTTGGGTTACTGCACGCATTGAGCCTTCCATGAATAATTATGTCTGTCTTGAGTGCTTGCCAGCATGACGCATCTTCATTTCATTAAGGAAAAAAAGGACAGGGTGGAATTGGCAATGGCAGAATTCATTTATCACATTTTAATGGAGAAGCAGCTTAGGAAGGGCGGGCCTAATGAGATATTTCTAAAGAAATTAGCCAGTTTCTATTAAAGGGCCATCTCCTCTCTGTTCATGGCTGTGATGGATAGCAGGGACACAACCCAGGGAGATTTCCTACAACAATTCCCTCTGCTTTGCCTTGGTTTGCTGAGGCATGTGATCATTTTTGGATGGTCCATCTCCTAAATGCTTGAAGGAATCATTGCAGAGTGATACCAAATTTTAACATGGACAGAAAGACATGAGGTTTGATTTTCAGGATTTAATGTATGGAGAATACCCATGCTTGCCTTAACACTAATATCACTAAAATGTTCCTCTCTCCACCCTACAATAAAACATAAACAGAAAGTTATCCCTCTTTTTAAAGTTGTTTTAATGCCCTTTGCTTAAATACAACTAAGATCATTCTGACAGAATCCCTTTCCAAAAATTTCTAAAGATGACAAACTTCAATTTTATTTTGATTCAAACTCAACTTATCAAGGCAGAATGCACATCGCACTGTATCATTAGCTCGTGTCCTAATCTAGCTTTCTGTGTTTTCTCCTTGTGGCCCCAGTGTGATTAGAAATTAGGGGTTCTTTATGTGGGTCACATAAATAGGAGTGAGTAATTGACTGTGTGCCTGATCTACCACCTTTGGTCTTCTATTAGCAAAGGAGTTTTATGCGGGGATCTTTATGCATTAATTTGCACAAAATTAGCAATAAGGAACAGAAACTTAATAAACTCCTTACACAGAGAATTAGAAAATGTAACTTATTGTGGTCTGTGTTATAAGGCAAGAGGCCAGGGCTCTGGTGATTTATTTGCCCAACAAATATTTGGGTAACAAATATCTGACCTGAGCATCTGCTCTAGGTCAGATGCTGGCTAGACCATGGAAAGGTATTAGTGGACAGACCAAGATCCTGCACTTAATGTACAGTTTCACAGAGGACATGCACACAATTCAGTAAATAAAAATAGGCTGTGTGACATTGGCTAACTCACCCTACAAACTTCACTGAGTTGTTTATGTAACAGATATGGGGCCACTTTAAAGTTAAAGGTAAAAATTGGACCAAAATATTTTTAGTATTTTCAATATTGAATCAGTTGTAGTCAATAAAGTAGATTTTCTAGTCGATGAACTTGAAAGAAAATTTAGAAAGTATGTGAGTTTAAGTGTCTATATCAAAGCCAAGAGAGCATCATACATTAGTGTGATTAGTTTCAAAGGCAAACAATCAAACAAAACATTTAACATTTAGTGGGGGAAATGATAAATAGGCTCCTGGGGCAAGAAATGGGAGACACAGATAAACTGACAAAAAAAAAAACATGATCTTGGCAGTAATATATTGGATAGAGTTAAGTAAAAAGTGAACAACATAGCTAGGAGACAGAAGATTACAATAAGCAAAGCTGGAAATGTGTTAGGATGAACTAAATGTTTGACTTTCTGCCTTACTGGGTTTCTATCAGTTCTCCAAATTTGTGCATCCTCAATAAGCCCTAGGTAGTTTTCTTGGGCCACTATAGCATCTGCAAGGGCTGTCCATTGTGAGAGTGACTAGTCATGTGTGGATTTAGGAAACTTTTATAAACAGAATTCTTTAGGCACATGAATAGCATTTGTAGCACTCACATAGTTAAAGCCTGCCTCTGGGCAGAAATTATAGATAATTTATACCAGTGCAGAAAGTTCTTTTGAACAGCACTGCTCTGGAAGTCTGGGGAGATGGTTTAGTAAGTCTTTCACTGAGTGGGGGCTTAGTGGGTCTGTTGAAGGGGTCTTATATAAATGCAAGGCATATTGCTCAGATATTACCTCCTCAGAGATCAGACTGTAACAGGCCCTATATAAAATTCTCTTTGCCTACCATATTTCTCTGTATCACTTAAAATGTGTAATTAATACTTATTAATATTTGGTAAATGTCTCCTCCATGTATTTGCCTGGACTATGACAGAAAAAGGCCATCTCTTCCTCCTTGATACCCTTTCCTACCTCTTAATATTATGAATTTCAAGGATATGTTTTTATTAACAAAAAAATGACATAGAAAGGATGGGATATTCTCCTGAAATGAGCACAACTTAATCATGTGCCACAGAAATCTCTAAGCCACATCAGGGACTGGCAGGAAGTGCAGATCTTCAAGGCTTTTCCTCTCCTGGGGCTCAAACCCTGTTTGTTTTCCTACCATGGTCTTGCTGATGCATTACCTGCCTCAGGAGTGAGGTAGGCCTATCATGGACCTATTTTGGTGTCCTGAATCATGAGGAAGACCAACTAATTACTGAGTAGAAGTTGAATAAGCTCTCTGTAGATTTTGGTCTTTGGAAGTCAAATCTGAGGTGAAGAAATATGTTCCCTGGTCCATTTAGTGACCACTGGTGCCAGAGACGTGATATCCTGCATAATGACTAATTGTTCAGGAATGAATTATACTCCAACCTAGTGTTACACCAAGTAGGAAGGATTTCGTTATATCAGGACTCTTGGAGTTGTAACACATTTCCTTCCCTTCTTCATAGGAAGACTGAGGTCCTGGATGAGGGGGAGGGGAGTTAGTATGGCTTGGTTCTTGAGCATTGCTTTCAAGAAGAAGTAAATGTTTCTGCCTGTTAGTTGTGTCTCTTGTACAGGGGAAAAAAACAACAACATGATGGATGGAAAGGTGTGGTCCCTGTACTGGCATGTGAATATTTGTTAGAAATGAATTTACAAAAATGTCTGTTGGAATACGTCTTCCCAATGATTCTAAGGAATGCTGATTTGAGGACCCCTGGACTTGAGGACTTGTACCCCTACCTACAAGGGGCTTTAGGACCAGACCTCCGTGCTGGAGTCAGGGGCCTCTGCTCCTGCTCCCACCACATGCAGAAGGACTCACTTCATAGTATATCATTGAGAAGAGATCATTCCCGATCCTCAAGACTTTCTTAGTTTCAGCCAGAGGGGAAGAGACTCTGATGATGAGGCTTTCCCATATTGGGGCAGATGGTGACCAGGGCTCAAGCTTGTGCCAAAAGCATTGGGTCAGGATTTAGTCCAGCACTTAGTACACTGAGAACTAAAGAATACTACCTTTTCTGTCACCACAATGATCCTCACCATTCTGATAGAACAGCTTCTATTTTAAAGCACATAACCCCAAATTTCTTATAACATTGTCAGTCTTTCTGAAAACTTCCTCTTCAGCTACTTTCAGGGATTTCAAAATGGTATTATTTTCCCCATTAATCTTATACAGTTAAGTAGCTGGTCCTCCAGTAATGGAAGAAGACAAAAACCAAACGAAACAAAATTAAACATTAATTTACTCTCTATTTTTGGAAGAAAAATAAAATATTTGAACTCAAAAGAATCCATTTTTTCCTCCATCTTATTATTTTGGTGAGTTTGAAGATCTGGCTACTAGTTCCCTCATAACTATATTCTGAAAATGAAATTCTAGAGCTTACCTTGGTTCCATACCTTTATCATGAATTTAATTCAATTGAATTTCAAGTCCTGATTCTTACAATTTCTTCCTCTATCTTCATAGTCAGTACCCAGTGGAGAAACGAAACAGCTAGTCAGCATTTTATATGTGATTGCCCTAGGCCTTGGTACTTTGTTTGGTGACTGCTGTTTCATCTTTAGCTGTAGGGGAGCTTTTAAGGATGGGGACTGGAGAAAATGACACCAGATCTCAATCAATAAAATTTCCAGGGAAATTTCAATTGGTTCCCTGCTGGTCAAATGATTATAATCTTTTGAGGATAAGAATCAAATGAAGAGGTGATCATGGCCACATTCTCAAAATGTGTTCCACCTGGACACAAGCAACTCCTTTGAGAAAAACAAGTCTGGTAGGCTCCATTGAGAGAACCTTTCATATCGGGACCATTTCATTACAGCCAACATAAAACATCTCAAAATACTCTGACTTTCAAAATGTGATAACCTCTTACTATAGTGTAAAGAATAGAAGACAGTAGTTTCTCTTCTGATATGTCTTTAATGTCATTACTATTTATGGGTCTGTTTGAATAGATTGTTTCTGTGAAATCATTGTAAGATATCGGAAAGGGTCATTTCAAAGCTTCTCAAAACAGGATCCTTGTAGCAGGATCTCTTAAATAATCTGAATTCTCTTCTTTGTTACTCTATTAGTGTTCAAAGAAAATTAACGTTCAGAAGATGAAACCAGAGCTTATGAGATGCTTTACTATCATAAAAGATTACATTACCCTCATTGAACTGTAACTGTAAAGGCAGAAAGAAGGGATTAGCAAAGTTTTAAGAGATTTACAAAGCAGATGGGAATAAAAATTGTATACTAGGCAGTAGGACCATCAGTGGTAATTAAAATTATTGGGTAAAGTATTAGGAAATGGAAAATATATCAGAGATGTCTGGCAGTGGCTACCTTAACAATGTCCTCAAAGTTAGTATCATTGATAACAACCTGATAGTCCGTGCTCTCCAATGGGATATAACTTGGAGTTCACAGCCTCTCCTATAATTTTTTTTTTTTTTGCCCAAAATGTCTAGCCTAGATCTCACCAAGCTTTAAGACCAACTCTTCATTGCATAAGAAATAAAGGACATAGGAAAACAAGTTAAATCTCACAATCCCACACACGATGGTAAGCTGAAAAATGGCATACCAAGATGTCCAGAAATTAAGATATCTTAATCCTTGGAACCTGTGAATATTACTTTGTATTGAAAACTGGAAATGTGATTAAGGATCTTGAGTTGGGAAAATTATTCTCGTTTATCTGAGTGGGCTATTAATGTGTCACAAGTGCCTTATAAGAGGAATGCAGAGGGAGATTGTACTAGAGCAGAACTTGGAGGGGTGTGTCCAGGAGCCAAGGAATGCCAGGAGCCTCTAGAAATGGAAGGTGCAATGAATAGATTATCTAATGGGACTTTCTTCAGGTGCCAGCCCTAATGACATCTTGATTTTGCCCTTTAAGGTCCATTTTGAACTTCCAACCTCCTAAATAATAAAAGAATAAATTTGTTTTCTTTTAAACCACTAAGTCTGTGGTAATCTGTTACACTGGCGATAGGAAACTAATATACACAGAAACAAAACCTAATGATGAAGCAGAGGAAGGTAGTGTTTTTTTGGTTTAAGAGACTAGAGATACAGCAACTAAGGGCATTGCCTGAATCCTGGCTGGAATCCTAATTTATCCAAAGTGGGTATAAAATACAGTTTTTGAAATACTTGAGAATTTGAGTATGGATATTAGGATATAAAAACCATTGCCATTGTTTTCCTATTTTAAGAGATACACTCTGAAATATTTGGGGACAAAGCATTGTGATTTTTGTATTTTATATTTACATATATACATAAAGAGGGTGAGAGTCTTGTACAGCATATTAGGACATGTTAATAATTATTGAAACTGGGTTATGGTGTGTGAATTCATTACAGAAATCTTTTGTTCTAAGTATGTTTGAAGCTTATTCCTAATAAAGAGGGAAAATTCTATCATAACGTACATAGTAAAGTTTTTTAAAGTTAATCAGTTAAAAATGTTCATTCAGGGGCACCCGAGTAGCTCAGTGGTTTAAGTGTTCAGCTCTTGGTTTCAGCTCAGGTCATGACATCATGGTTTGTGGGACAAGTTTGTGGGATGAGTCCCCCATCAGGCTCCACGCTGATAGCGTGGAGCCTGCTTGGGATTCTTTCTCTCTCTCTGCCCATCCCTTTGCTCATTCATGCTCTCACTCTCAAAATAAATAAATAACTTTAAAAAATGCTCATTCACATGTTCAAGAATCCCATTGTATTACTTGAGTATGCTGACTCAAAACCTCTGCATTTCAGTAGTTGAAGCAAATCAAATTTTATTTCTGAATCCTACAATAGTCCAAAGCGATTTTCTGATCTGAAAGATTTGGGAAGCTTACCTTTAAGCCAAGCCTGCAGGGCCCTCAGCACCTTCTACTTTGTAGCCCCACCACTCCCCAGGATCTTTGATAGCTGGTAGCAGGATCGTGTACAACGTTGTCTATGGTATGCCCTATAAGAATGATCTATCACTTCATCCCATGTTCCATTAGCTATAACTTCGTTCTATGGCCACATCTGATTGCACACAAGTTCAACATTGTAAGCCACTTACATCATCAGGAGAAAAGCCCTTTTATTAATATATAGCAGTCAATGCCAAATTCCTCCTTCTGTGTGACCATGGTTTCTTCTAAGGCAATGTGTTAAGAGAAATCTAAACTGCCCACAGCATTTTATTGTCCATAAATCCAAAGTAAAATCATTGAGAGAAGCCATTAAAACAATCCTACTGGAAATTCTCATTAATGTTTTAGCTCTTATTTATCTCCTGTGAATGAAAAGGTTACTGAATTAGGTTAGTATTATTGCATCACTTTATACACACATGTATATGTACACACATATATTGCCTACAAAATGGACATGTGTTTTCAAATGCTACCAAAACTTTTTCCTGAGAGATCATGTAAGTGGGGGAGAGGGAATCCATGGAGACAGAGAGAGAGAGAAAGAGAGAGAAAGATCATCTTAAGCAGTCTCCATGCTCAGCACAGAGCCCAACCCCACGACACTGGGATCATAATCTGAACCAAAACCAAGAGTCAGATGCTCAACCACCTGAGCCACCCGAGTGCCCCTCCACCTGACTTCTATTTTGCAGCTCGAGCTATAATTTCTATTCCTCATTTTTTCAAAGAGTTAGGAACCTGAAGTTGAGCACTGTGGTAGGAGGCCAGTAACAATAGGAACATTTCTGTGTTCATCTAAAAAGTTGGAGGGATCCTGGTTTCTCTTCAGATCGCATAAATCTTTCGCCTTTTAAAAAGTTGGAGGGAAGATAGTTGTAAGAATAAAGAGACAAACATAATAAAATTTTAAGGTGCTCTGACAGATACAAATGCAGAAGAACAGTGAGTTGTCGATTATATAGGGATGGAGTGAAGTCAAGAAACTTTCTAGAGGTAGTGATGCCGGATTAGAGTTTTCAAGAATGAGTATGTTATTTTCTAGGCTAACCAATGAAGTCATTGGGATAAAAATTTTGCCTGACATAAATTATCTACTGGAGAGCCATGTTAGTAATCCCTTTTTCTAGGATATTTTTCTATGTATCACTTCTTATGGTAATGTTCTAAGCACTGTATCTAATATTCTTATTTTAAAATGAGGAGAACTAAGACACAAAGAGGTTAAGAAAACTGCTCAGAGACAAATAGCTATGAAATGTCAGAGACAGATTTTAGACCTAATCTGTCTTTTTTTCCCAGAAACTATGTCCTATGCACCATAGATAGAGGACTCTCCAATCATAACAGGTTTACTATGAGGATAGAAAGAATGAAAAATAGGCTCTCATTTGTTTAATAAATAGCAAGAAGTAAAAAACCGTAATTTTACATGAACGGATTTATGTTGTCTTACAGTTTGCCTTGCAAAAATAATCTGTCATCATAAGCTGCTTCCTTGCTTTAGCATTACTGACATTCCAATTGTGCAATAGGCTGAAAAACGGAGCAGCAAATTCGGAAGACATAGGGAAGGGAGTCCAATGTGATAAGAAAAAAAAATTGGCCCAATATTTCTTGATTTTAATAAAGATAAGGCATGTGGGTAGAAAGCAAAATTCTCTGACTTGTCTGAGCCTTTGAAATATGTCTGAAAATATGATAAACATGTGTGTACACATACCTGCACTTTTCTAGCAGTGCTTCCTGTGATTCTGTATTCAAAAATACAGAATAATTCATTTAATAGCTATCAGTCTGAGAGTGAAAACTTGTACCATTGTCTGAAGATCACTAAGCTCTACCAAGAATTTGCTACAACTGGTTGTTTTAGGGCTTATAACACGGCATTTATTATATAAAAGCATATCTTTAATAATGAGGCTTTCTATTTTAATGAGGTTTACAACAATAGCTTCATTTCTGACATTTTTGGAAGTTCCAGACCTGATGTAGAAACTTGTCCTAAAGGATGGCATGTCCAGATGAGGGTAATGAACCATATGTAACGACTGTCATATTTCAGTTGCTCTCATGGACACTGAAAACCATGAGGGATATTTTGGCCAAAATCCAGTTACTTTGCTCTATGCAACCTCCTTCCCATGGTGTATCTATTTTCTATATCATTTGTTGTGGTCTTTGAAATTTACTCTTTAGATTTATCTTAAAAATAGATGTACTTAAGAAGGATGTGTAGAGGTTTCCAGATTGCAGAAGAGAATTGGGCGCATGTGATGAACACTGGTACTTGTTTTTACACAGGTGCTCACAAGGATTGTTGCCCAGTTTCCAACCAAGAATAGTAAACTAAGGATTCTTAAAACCCCAGATATTCAATCCCTGAAAGTGATCAAGTCAATCTCAATTATTGTGATAAATACATCTTTTAAGAGTCTTAAAATCAAGAATGGAAATTTTAGGGAGTAACTAATAAAGATATACAGCAAACAGTAACTGAGCTCCTTTTAAAAATACCTTAACTTTTATATATTTGTCAATGCACTGCAATACATCAAAGTGTTTAGTTCATCCCATCTGCGTTTTCCCCATCAAGCCATTATTTAAAATGCATGGGAACTTCTCCCGTAAGAGCTTTAAAACCAAATCTTTCTTCTTTTTGTTCTTAGTGTGTAGTGAAAGAAGATACCATTAAGATATAAGGTAAATAAAAAGACTAACCTTTAGATGTATATGAAGGATCAAAAGTGTGAAACTGAGGGCAGAGAAAATCATTGTCAACTTTTTGTAATGAAAATGTATAAATAATAAAATGAGAAAGTACAATACCAAGAAAAACTACTACTTGGTATTAAAAAAATAAGTCAATGTGTATACAACACATTTCTATAAAATCCATTTAAAGAACATGTCACGCTATTTTGAACAATTCATTAATAGCTCTTGGTGAAACAAACTATCTTCTCTTTGATAATCTGAATTTTTAAATATAAGACAAGTTCATTTTGCCATCTATATATACATACATTTTCTTGAATTATTCCCTTCATCCAGGAAGTGATGCCATGTAATGGCATAGGAAATCTGTCATTTCCTTTCAGGCTACGTTGATCTCAGTTTGAAATAAATTGTGGAGACTGTCTTGTGAGCAAGGAAGTTTATTTTTCTCAATAGCTCATTAGTGCCTCTTTCATAGACTTATTTTTTAAAGGTCACTCTCTCCCCAAAAGTTTTGAAGTCTTGCTTATTGCACTAGCAATACATTATTCTGGGACTCTTGAAGGGAAAATTTCTTCATTTTTTCAACTTAACTGTAGGGAGCTGTGATCCAATAAACGTTATAAAATTATGGAAAGCATAGCAGTGATAATTTACAATGAATTGTTCCTAAACTTGGGCCCTTGATTTCTAGACCCTTGGTCTGAAAACCAATCCATTAAAATATTGTGTTCAGCTCTTTCCCTGAATAAGCATATGTATGGCGTGTGGTCCATTATTAGAAATAGTGATAGTTCAAAGGCACTCTTGCAGGGACAGCAGGGAAAATGTCTTCCTAAAAATCACTCATTTGAGCTGTTGTGGATTCATCTACTATAAATATATGTTGAAAACACATAAGCAGAAAATTATGAAAATGCCTTCTTCCCTTTGTTCCTATATGATAAAATGCTTTTATTAATTTGTGGAAAAGGCCCTACCCTATAGCTGGGAAAAAAAAGTCTTCAAGGTTATGACTTATCCAATGTTAAGGAATAGACTAACCTGGGAACTACCTATATATCGACCTACCTAGTAGCAGAATGAGTGAATAAATTTTGTTATATTCTTACAACAGAATACTGTAAAGCAATAAAAATGAACACTAAGACTATATCCCACAATATAGATGGATTCTCACAGACACAATGTTGGACAGAAGAAACTAGACCCAAAATATGTTTGACTTAATTTGCCTAAAACACAATAACTAAACCATGCTTTTAGAAGTTAGCCTGGTGGTTGATTTATTCTTGACTTATTCTGTTGATTTATTCTTGAGGAGTGGCTTATAATTTGAAAGGAGAAGAATACAGAGAGGCTCTGTAGTGCTGGTAACGTTCTGTGTCTTAATTTGAGTGTGTGTTACTCAGGCATATCCAATGTGTGATGTGTCAGTCTGTATATTCATGTGATGTATCTTTTTCCCCTACATATTATGTTAGATTAAAGGAGGACACAAAAGCTTTGTTACTTTTGTTGAGAGTCAGTGTACATTTCCACTCTTCTTGAATATAGGCTAACTTTAGTGACTTATTAAATGACAGACTACAGAACATGTGACACTCTAAGACTTAAGTTTGGGTCATAAAAAGCCCTGTACCTTTCCCCAGGCCTGTTAGAAAACCACCTGTTGGGATCCTGAGCTGTCTCATATATCTGATTGCCATAAGGCTGCCATGTGGTGAGTGAGCCCAAGCCAGGAAGAGAAGCCATGGGGAGGTAGTCTGGTTGACTGTTTTCCAGTCATGACCAGGAAAGCAAAAGACATATAAGTGAAGCTGTTTTAGCTCCTTAAGAGCAGACCATCTGTCATCTGATTATTACCAAGTGACTTAGTTGATGTCACATAAAAAAGAATCACTCAGCTGATTCTTATGTAAAACCAATCCTTCAAACCCATGATATATGATAAAACAGCTGCTGGTTTAAGCCAAGTTTTGCAGTAGGAGGTAGTTTGATACACAGCAGTAGATAACTAAAATGTATACTTTTAATAAAAAATATTTTTATCTCAATTTATGATATTTTAAATATATAAGTTCTTTGACAGAAGGCTGGAGTTTACAGGATGCTAAAAAGATTTCCAACTGAAAGTACATGCAATTAATTGAAATGATTTTAGGGCCATTGCTTAGGTCTAAAGATTAGTCCCCCCCACCCCCCACAATATTACATTGTTGCCAATTGCAGAAATATAAATCATCTGAACAATATTTTTGACAATAATAATAACAAAGGCCTAAATCCAATAGAAGTCTGACCACATATGGCAAATATTACTGATAATTAAATTCTAACAATTGAGCTTTTCTACTGTAATTTCAAAGCCATAGGCTTTGGATGATTTAGCATCACTTGATATGATTTTCCTGTTTGACATTGATTTTTTTTGTTATGTTAAAAAGGGTAGGCATCACCCTATTTGGTTAAAATGGTTCTGTCAGTTTGAAAACGTTGATATACCCAGTCCTCTTTGTTTCTTAAATTTTTATTTTTTAAAAAATAGTGAAAGTTAGAATTATTTTATAGTGATAGCTTTTGTACTTCTCCCCTTCATAAGTAAAACAACTGTTTTTGTATTATCAATTAGGTAAATAATGATCTCAACAAATTGTATATTAAAAGTACCTCGCTAAGAACAGAATATCTCAAATTTAACATGTTATTGAAAGGAATAAACACATAGGGAGGCTTATTATGAACTTTCTATGCAAGTAATAATAATAGACTTTGAAGAGTTTACGAACTCTTTTATGGACTTGGAGGTAGAATGGAAAGTGACCTTCAAGGAAGAAATGAACTGCTGGCTATTACCCTGCTATTTGGTCTATATATTCTATAATTTTGGATGAGTTGGATTAGGACACTTGCTTCAACACTGCAACAGAATGAAACTCCAGATGCTCACAGATGGTAAGCCTACAAACTTAATTAAAACTCATGCTTTAATATCCTAAAACAGGAAAATTGAGAAAGCCTTGCCCAAAGAAAATGTTTGTTTTCCCCATCTCATCTCCAACCATCCAGAAAACTTTAAGGGTCACGGAAGTAGGAAAAAAATAGCCTTTTGCCAGAGCAAGGGAGTAAATTAGAGTTACAGACCATTAACCTAAATACTGCTCAAATTCACATGTAACAAACGATTATGAATTGTGACTAGTGCTGTATTACTGATCATGGTATGATGAGAATATTATGAAAAAAGGCATAAGCATCCATCACCAACTATGTATTGAGCATTTATATTCTAGGCATGGTATGTATGTGATTCTAACTTTTTTCTTGTAATTGCTGAGGGCACAATTTTACTTCCTCTTCAGATACTGACATGAGATTAATTGACCATCCTATATATATTTATATAAATTATAGACATTTAGAGAGGTTTTTTTCCCCTTAATATTGCAAACCTTTACTATGGTTTTACATCAGCTCATATACAGGTAAATATTAGTGCAATGTAAAGCTTGTGGTCTCTCGTAAACGCAGTTACTTGTTTTTCTAGATGCTTAGCATTGACTTGATTGTATAGTAGAATGGAACTGTAGAAAGAATGATCTCTCATAAGTCCACTCTTTGAAGGGTTTTATAACCTGCTAGATCTTTCTTTAAATAATTGTTATCACGGGAGAGGAGTGTCACTTTAAAATAATATTACCTTTATTGAAAATAAAACACTACCCTCCCTTTAGCTCCATTAACTTTCCTCATAGAAATATGAAAATATCTAAATAGTTTTATTCTGGTTGACAAGTTACATTTCATGTGCTATCTATGAAAAAAGCACTTTTCTAAAAAAATAACATCCGTACTTATATGCATCTAGTTATTAGCAAGATTCATATTGCCTTAATCCAATTATTCAACACTTTAAAAAATAAAATATTTATCTGAACATCCAGAGGCTAAGTTGTCTATTAAATTGTTTCTGTATATTTAAATGTGTAGATTTTTCAAAGATTAATTTGAAGATAATCACGTATGTGAATCATCTATTTTAGTCATTCCTCCTAGTCTTAGAAAACTTTTTCTGCTTTTTTAATAGTCTGTTACTATTTTTCTATGTAGAATATTGTAGTATCTAAGTAGAACATTCAATGATGATGATTTTTCTCTTCACTTTCCCAATATTTCTATATTCAACTTGTTTTCTTATTACAGTGACTAGCACTTCCAAAAAGTAGTAAATAGTGGTTCTTCTAAATACATCTTGTCTTTCCCATATTGCATTGGGAGTGAATACACTGTTTCACAATTAATTCTCATTGGTTGGGATGCCTGGATGGCCCAGTCGGTTAATTGTCCGACTTTGGCTAGGTCATGATCTCATGGTTGGTGGGTTCAAGCCCCATGTTGGGCTCTGTACTGACAACTCAGAGCCTAGAGCCTGCTTTGGGTTCTGTGTCTCTCTCTTTCTCTGCCCCTCCTCTGTTTATGTTCTGTCTCTGTTTCTCTCTCTCTTTCTCTCTCTCTCAAAAATAAATAAGTATTTTAAAAAGTTAGAAACATGCTCATTGGTAGACATATACTCAAAAAAGTGCCTGATAATCCTTAATAGACCTGTATGGGACTGTGTATGGTAGATTTATTCATAAGAGTTTTAAACTGGAAATAATCAAAATGTCTCTCAAGGACAGAATGGATTAAAAATTTGTGGAATATTCATATAATAAACTAAACATCAGTAAAAATGATAGCAAACTGCTGATAGATGCAATTGCATGGATAAATCTCCAAAAAGTTCTATTAAGAAAGACCTGGGACATCTGGGTGGCTCAGTTGGTTAAGCATCCTACTCTGGATCTCAGCTCAGGTCTTGATCTCGGGGTCATGAGTTCAAGCCTTGCACTGGTCTCAGTGCTGGGCCTGAAGCCTACTGAGAGAGAGAGAGAGAGAGAGAGAGAGAGGAACCTAAAAGAGATATTTTAGGATTGCATTTTCATGAAATTCAAGAAAAGTAACATTAATTGATTAAAAACATTGTTAGAATGGTGGTTTTCCATTGTAGAGTAGAAGATATTAAAAACCAGAAGGGGTTTTGTAAGACCTTCTGTGATACAGGAAATACTCAATATTTTAATATTTTGATCTGGAAATAATTACACAGGTACATAATTACAGAAAATTGTATTTAGCTTTATAATTACAATTAATACATTTTATTGTATCTATTTTACATCAAGAAAATGAGTAAAACCAATGACAACAGGAAACATATGATGCAGAAGGACTTTTAGCTAAAAGGTAGTAGCTAGTGGCAGATAAATGAGCCTACTGGAAAATCTAGGCCATATAAAATGAGAAAAAAAATACTTTAGGGCTGCCAAGTCATTTAGAACCTGAGTCAAGACCTGTGCATTCTATGAGCCTGTTTTCTCTTACTGGCAGTTGCAAATTCATGGAACATATAAGGTTGAGAAATCCAGGCAAAGGGCCATGGCTAAGAGGTAGAAAAGTCAGCAGAACTTTGATAAGTGGCATACGTCAGAGGAAATTGAAACAAAAATGAACTGTACCAAGACAGCTTGAACCTAAAAGGCTAAGATCATTGTGGGTCAATGCAAAAAAACCCAGTGTTCTCTTTATGATATTTACAGATTAGTTGTGTCAAGGAAGAGAACTAAAGAACTAATCATAAAACCATTAAAAATGCAGCAATATTATCTGAAATCTTACAGAGCTGGAGAAAAAATGGAGTACACAGACAGCCAAATAAGGGAAGGCCTAGTTATCAGGTTATCACCAGAGACTTATGGGTAGCATCTTTGGAGAGCAACTTCCAAGTAGTGCAAGTTGTTGGCAAAACCTGGCCTCTAAATCAGTTTAATTGCTGGTTTAGGTGGGTTCTTCTAAGCTACCTATCAGAAGATAGAATGAACCTTTTCTGAACCTTTAAAAAACAAAATCAAAAACAACAACAAAAATCACCTTCTAGAACTTCCACAATTTTTCATACATGTTGGCTGACATTAAGAAATGTCACCAACTATACCAAGAAATAAACAAAAATTTAAAAATTATTAAATTATTGAAGTTATTTGCCATAGATATTAAAACAACTATGATTACTAAATTGAGGAAAATAAATTACAAGGTGTGTTATACCAGAGCCTTAGAAAATAGAAAATAGAATAAAATTCTAGAATTAAAAATGGGGTAACTTATCAAAAATGGTTCATTAGTTGTGGTAAATATACCATACTAAGGTAACCTATCAATAATAGAGGAAACTGAGTGTGAGGTATATGAGAATTTTCTGTACTATTTAAAAAAAAATTAGTGTTTGTTTTTGCAAGAGAGAGAGAGTGCAAATGGGAGGGTCACACACACACACACACACACACACACACACACACACACACAGAATTGGAAGCAGGCTCTAGGCTCTGTCAGCACAGAGCCCAAAGTGGGTCTCGAACTCACGACCCACAAGATCATGACCTTAGCTGAAATTGGATGCTCAACCAACTGAGCCACTCAGGCACCCTCTCCTGTACTATTTTTACAACTTTTCTATAAATATAAAACTGTTCTAAAATTAAGTTTATTTTTAAAATGGAAAAATTGACATTATGAGCTTAAGAAGTGGGTTAAGAATAGATTTTATAGAGAAAAGTGATTTATCAAAGAATGCCAGCAAAAATTTTTTGGATTGAAAAATGACCAAATGGTGGAAAAATTTAGAGAAGAACATAAGACAAATATAGGAAAATGAGAACAATTCTAACTTTGTAATTAGCATTCTAGAGATAGTGGAGAAAAGGGTGTAAGTAATACCTGAAGAGATCATGGATAAGAAGCTTTCAAAATTGAAGACATCAAGCCAAAGATTCAAAAAGCTCTATAAAACAATCAGGATAAATATATGGAAAATCACACCTGGGTACATTGATGTATCACTCTTGAAAATAAAACACAAAGAAAATCTTAAAAGCATTCAAGAAATCAATAAAACTGATAGCAACTTCTCAACAGAAATGAAGGATAGGAGACAATAAAATAACACCTTTAAAATGCTTTTAAAAAATCCTAAAACTCTATACTCCATGAAAGGATCCTTCAAAAATGAAAGTAGAAGAAGGACATTTCCAAGCAAGCAAAAACCATGAGAAATCCTCGTCATCAAAATTTCCCCAAAACATTTAAATGGTGTCTTTAGGCAGAAGGAAAACCATAGTAGATGGAAAAAAGGAAATAGCACTAGAAAAAGTGAATATGTAGGGGCACCTGAGTGGTTCAGTTGGTTAAGTGTCTGACTCTTCATTTTGGCTCAAGTCATGATCTCACAGTTCATGGATCGGAGCCCTGCAAAGGGCTCTGCACTGACAATGCAGGGTCTGCTTGGGATTCTCTCCCTCTCCCTCTCTCTCTCCCTCTCCCTCTCTCTTTGCCCCTCCTCTCCCTCAAAAATAAATAAACATTAAACAATTTTTAAGTTAATATGTAAATATGGATATAAAATATGAATATTGATGGTATAAAGTCAAGTGTATACAGTGTTTAAATACACATACTATTTCATATATAGATAGATAGATCACACACACACACACATATATATAATCATGACAGCAATAATATAAAAGCTGAAACTGGGACTGAGATTAATGGAGTTAAAAATCCATGCCTTCTCCATAAATGGTAAAGGAACTAATTTGAATATAATACAATAAATGAAAAATAAAAGAGATAGGATGGCCTTGTAGATTGCCTCCTATTACCCACAGGTGTGGGATCAAGCAGTATGGGGATGAACTAGGGCAAATCCTTTGTGCATCTTAAAGGTATCAAGAAACCCTCAAGGGACACACTTAAGACAACAGGTACAGTATGATGCAGTGGTGCTATATCATTGATGCATGGGTTACTAAGGAGAGTAGGTAAGATTGGCACTGAATCCAAAGTAAGAGATCAAGATAAACTTCCTGGATGAGCAAGTCTGAAGAATAATGGATAGGAGTTACCTAGAGGAAAATATGGGGGAATACAGGAAGAATTTAGGCAAGGAAAACATGTAAAAAGCCTAGAAATCATGGTACATTCAGGGCAGTTAATATTATTCAGGATGGCTAAAGCACCATTGGAAAGAAGAGGTTTTCATCCATTTTAAATATTTGAAGTGCGTAATTTAAAGTGCTACACATGTGTATTTAAGTTCTGATCATTGAGTTAGTGGCAGGAGGGTAGTTAACATTTGAAGTAGCCTAATCAGGCACACTTTTGAAAATTTTTAATCGGAAGCCACACTCCAAAGGCAGTTATTACGTGTGTTTCAATTAGCTTTATTTCCTGATTAGTACTGAAAGGCTTGGTAATTAGCATAACTCATGACAGAAATAATTTTTCATTTGTGAGATTAGTGATGCTCATGGTATTCTACAGCTACTACCTGTTTTGCTTGAGTTCAGTGTAAGACTCTGTCAAAACAACAGCCTGGGAGAAGCTCAGAGAGAAGAGAGCCTCTCCATTAGGTCTGTTGAGGGACGATTCTCTGCAGAGTCTACTAGAAGGTTATCTGAAGCTTGCTACTTGTTACATCTCTCTCAATTAAATTTATCATACAAGCTCTTTAGAAAACAGAATTTAAGCATTCAGAATGGCTGAATGACTATCTTTGTGCCTGTTCATTAATAAATGTTGATGTGATGCAATTTGTTCTGAGACTTGCTTTCATTACACTATGGAGTCTGACTGTGAGATTACTGAGGAAGAGATCTAGATAGAGTTTGCTTACCTCTATTGGAACTTATCAATACCTGCCTTCTTTCCCCATAGTAACTATGAATGATCTAATTAGGTTGGTAGGCTTGCCACAGAGAAGCCTGCTGTATAAAACTTAGAGCACCTTGGGAATGCCTGGATGGCTCAGTAAGTTCAGCATCCAACTCTTGATTTTGGCTCAGGTTATGATCTCGTGTTCTTGAGTGTGAGCCCTGCCTTAGCCTCTTCGTTGATGGTGTGGAGCCTGTTTGAGTTTCTCTCTCTCTCTCCACCTCTCCCACAGAAGTGCTCCCTCTCTCTCATAACTAAATAAACTAAAAAAAAAAAAAAAGCACCTTGAAAGTCCTGATAATGGTTTAAAAATCATTCAGGGTAGAAAAATACAAAAGGAGTACTCAAGAATTTTATTCCAGATGATAACATGACCAGTTTGATGTTTTTGGAAGATTAATGGTCAGATGCAGTGTTCATAAAAGTGTATAGAGGAGAAAGATGTAAAAGCAAGTTAGGAGAGACACCAATGCCTGGGCTGGTCATACCTGATTAAACTTTCAGGAGCCTAGCAGAGCTAGGAAAGCTTCTAGTACCAGAATCCCTTCCACATCATGGTTGAAACCATTGATGAAAATGTTCAGTATATGGCCTACAGCTGGCACGTGTCTCTGGTTTCCATCATTGACACAATTGCTGGAAATCTGATTGATTTCTTTTAAGCTGGTGAGTTTACTTAAAAATCTATCAGGACATCTGAAATGTTTCTATTCGTGAACCAGGCCTGGATATATCTCTTATTCTCAACAATCAGGTCTAGAACGTAGACTTACCCAAGGGTTGGCTGGTTTTATAAGATGACAGGTAACTTTATTTCCCTTTTGTGTTTTGCTTTGCAATGTAGATGTACTCATTTCCTTTACTTTGAGCTCTTAATAAAGTTATCAGAAAAGAGGAGGATAAACTTGGTCAACATGATTTAACTGTCCAAAGAAAATTTAGTTCAGGAATAACTTCCTCCGTCTACATTAAACCTCAATTCCATTTAAGAAACTTATTTTTCCTTTCCTCTCACTGAGAAATTTTGTCAGTACTTTGAGATTCAATTAGTTGCTACCAGGTGTTTTACTGAACATGAAGAAATATGGTTTCTTTTAATATATATAAAGTTCCAATATGTTACTGTTTATTACAAGATATAAGGTAAATGGTTTTTCTCCCTCTCTCTCTCTCACTGAACTTTTATCTTTTAGGTTTACCTTATTTATGGAATTGCTCTTTGGTTTGGAATGGATTATAGACATGACAATGAGTATATTTGTGAAGGATTCTGCTCTGTTCATAGTAGGAACCCTTACTCCATAAACATTCAGATGGCATGATATACTTTCTTTTTGCTATTGATACTGTATCTGTTGTATAACCCAAATAAAGAATTTAAGTCTACTGATAATTTGGCACCTTTCAAATGCACGGCATTCACATGAAAGGACAAATTAGACCAATTTAAAAAAAAGCTATGTAGAAAAAAATGATAATTATAAATTTAAATAGAAACAAAATAACATATCAAACAGATGTTTTGTCCCCAATTTAATTTGTGACATGACTTTCGTTCATATTTAGATTTATTTTTGATAATTGGCATATCTGAAGGTGTGAGTAGGAATTTAGTCATGTGAAAATATGGAAGGACCTATAAAATAAAAGTAACAAGGTGGCAGTAACAGGGCAAAGAGATACCATGACTCTGAGAGGCCAGAATGATAAATTATCTGAGGGGATGGTTCTGGGTTGCCCAATACTTACAGTTACCAGTTTCCCCTCTAGCACAGAGCTCTCATTGCCTCGCAGTGGATCTCTGATCTGGAAGAGAACATTGTAGTCAGGAGAATTGAGTCCATTCTTAAGCCCTGTCTTTGCAATAATTTTAAAGGACATGTGTGTTTCAAATAATACTATCAGATTTGATGGTGGTAACAAGAGGTCAGTAAATATATTTATGATAGAAGGAAAATATAGAAATATATTAAAGGGAAAATCCCAAATCACAGCAGTAAATTCCTCTCACAGAGCCAAGCATAAAAAGGAATACCTTCAGAGGAGTTTAAGTCAGCATCTCTTGGAAACGTGTGAAGTTTCAGTTTGCGTAGTTTTTTTTTTTTTTCTTATCTAACAGAAGAATCTTTAAAAGCTTGTCAGAAAACATTCATCAGTTTAGGTTCCATTTTATAATCTGGTCCAATTCAAGGAGAGGTTTGGAAAGGCATGTTTATCAGGTGCTTTTGACATCTCTTATACTTAGGGCCACTCATGACCTGTGGGAATCACTGCATCTTCCTTGAGCCCATGGGCCCCTCACTGCCTCCCATGGCTCTCCCAGCACCTCGTGCAGACTTGGACCATGGAACTGACCACGCTTGCTTCCACTGCACTGTGAGCTCCTGAAGAGCAAGGCCTGTTTCCTTATTCAGTTCTGTATCTCTGGCATCTAGCAGGTACTGGTTCCAAATAGAACTCAATATAGGTTCTCTAAATAAATAAATGATTAGGGAGAGCTGAAATTTGAAGTTGAGGGTAGAATGCAGTTTGTTGTCTTATCTCTTCAAATTAGTCAAGAGTACCTGACTTTCAATGTGCCTTTCAGAAACTCATTTGATTGGTGGATAAGATCAAGAAAAGTGAGGAGAGGAGGCTGGGGATGAGATACAAGAAATGCTAGGAGATCAGCCATTAGGAGGTTAGACATTTATTCCTGATTAATATGTACCACCAAATATTCTGAATTTGGAAATTAGCATAGCAAAGGATGCTGACGCAGTAGGGTTAGGGTATTGAAGGCAATCAGTAAAGAATATACCTTCTAGAGAAGGAAGATAAAACATGAGCCTCTTGTCAATACATAAAAAAGGAAATTAGATGCTAGTAAACACTCTGGGAAAGATAAAAGAGAGTGAGGTAGCAAAGAGGCATCACAGCTAGTGGGTCTGAGAAGTGCTATCTGAAGAGGTGACATTTAATTGGAGGCCTGAATTGATGAGAAGGAAGTACCCAATGAAGATATGGAGAAGAGCAAATGGAAAGGTCTGGTATTGGAAGATGTTTCGTGCGTTCAAGAGATGGGGAAAAAATGCAACTTGGATGAATTTGCACAAGAGTGGATAGAGACCAAGTTGAAGAGAGAGATAAGCAATAGGTCTTAGGGAATTTCACACACAGCACTACTATTTACTAGCATGTATTTAGGGGTGCCAGTTGTCAAAACATTGAAATATGTCTATACTGCTTGATAAATGGTCGCTGACCCAAACACTCAAAATGCCTACTTCGGTGACCTCAGCCCAAACCAGGCACCCCATGGTCCTTCTCCCTCATGATCCGGCAGCTAAAGGGAAAATGAGATCCACACCAGGCGGCCTCCAGGGCCTTGCTTCAGTGCTTCCACCTGAGCATAGACTGCTGGTTAGTGTTCCTGTTGTGCCCAGTGATAAATATTTTGAATATTACTTCTGATTTTTGGCAATGGAGAGACATATAGATTTTATTCAAAAAACAATGTGACAGTATTGGAGGTTTTCAAATAAAAGAGAACAGTGGTCCGGTTTAAACTTTAAAAAGATCCCTCTGGCAGCTATATAGAGGATATACCAGTAGGAGAACTAGAAATGGGAGCCCCGGCAAGAATAGATTATTTTTAGGTGAAAAGTGATGTGACTTAGATTGGAGTTGAAGAAAAAGAGATAATAAACAGATTCAGGATAGAGTTAGAGAGCTCTTTATTTTAAAATTTAGACATGGGATTGGAAAGACAGGAATCAAGAATGAGAGCAAGTGGGTGGTATACTGATGCATATTACTGAGGTTGGGGGGTTCGGAGCAGGTGTTTAGAGGGGTGGGAATTGGTAGTTAAATTTTCATCAAGTTGGGTTTGAAATACGCATTAGACATTCAATTGGAGATGTTGAGTTGGTGTTTGGCTATTTAGGGATAGATCTGAGCAGTAGAGAAAGAGAGTGAGGCTTACGTATTAGGAATATACACATGGAAATTATGCATCTGAGGCTAGTAAGTGAAACAGTGTTTGAAGTAGTGGGAATTCTCTACTTATTCATCATGGAGCACATGTTGCCATGAAGAGAGAAGGGCCAAAGACCTGCTCTTGAGAGACACTAACATTTGAATGTGGAGAAAAGTGTAGTAAAGGGGATTGAGAAGGATGCACATATAAGGCAGCTGCAAAACCAGTTTAAGTGATGTCTTGGAATAAAAAAGTAAATATCTGAAGTATGAGAATACCTTGACTTTCAGGGTTTGATATTTTGCCCAATGTTCATCCTTCTCAATTTTAGTAATAGTGTCATCTCCCCATAGCATTAGCTGGGAGTATGACCACCTAGCTAGAAACCACAAGTCCTAGTCTTCCTTCTGTCTAACTGAAGCCATGGACCTAAGCCCTGGCCAGTGAGATGTAACCAGAGTGAGGTTTTGATGTGTGTACCATCTGGGTCAAAAACTTGACGAAGGAAGTACTTGTTCTGTGTGTGCTCTCTCTTCCTTGACTTGCTCGGAGATGGAGAAAATGGCTATATTGTACACAGAGATGAAATCTTCATGTTGAGGAGGGCTGCACCATATCACTGGCCTGGGACTGCCAACTTTTATCGACTGTTATATAGAAGAAAAACACAATTTAAGCTTTCTTTAAGCCTCTATTATTTTGGCTCTCTTTATAACAGCAGTTAACCTACACACTAATTCAATAGGTGAGGTCATTTGTATCAGTATCTTGGAGGGCTATTGCTAGGTAAGCCCTTACCTGGAAGGAACTCTTGTACAAATACTGACCTATGCGTGAGGGTCTAGGAATTGTTTTAATTGCTTGGGATAGAAGAGCAAACAAAACACACAAAAACTTCAGCCTTTGTTGCGCTCACATTGTGAGCAGGGTTTTATTTCTGAGAGTTAACCTTTTTAGCCTCATCTTCTTAACCTTTTCCATCCTCCATTTGTGTTGGCTGCTATAGTTTGCTGACAATAGTTGTCCAAGCTACCTTTTTTTTTTCCTTAGAGACACTAATTATATATGAAGCAAACCTTTCTTGCATTCCATTAAGCCAATTAAGTCCTCCAACCTGTGAGCATTAATAATACTTTCCATTTACAGCGCACCTTTCCCGTTCATTTCCACACTATAATTGTGTTTTGTCTTTCTATACCTGTGTAAAATACTAGATTGTGTACCTAGGGTAGGGACTTGTTAACTTTTTTTATATTCTGTGTGAATGTGTAATAAGCTCAGTAAACACTGATTGACTATGTGATCTAAACACTATTCACCCCATGTTTTATCATTACTAATTTATTCCTCAAACAATTATTGTGGCTGTTATGAATATGTATTAGGTCTGGTATATACAGATTCACTCATCCAGAGGTCATACAGAGAAGGAAAGACCAGAAAAAAGTTGAATTTAAACCCTCATTAACTATTTAGGTCTTTTGCTGTTTTCAATAAAGTTTTTAATATTTCAAATGACATAAAATAGTGCTACTGGTGAATGTTCAACCAGGAACAGAGACCAATGCTGAATCTCCAGTGTGGCATCATTGCTTCAAAAGAACTAGTCAGGGGCGCCTGGGTGGCTTAGTCGGTTAAGTGTCTGGCTTTCGCTTAGGTCATGATTTCGCGGTTCGTGGGTTCGAGCCCCGCATCCGGCTCTGTGCTGACTGCCAGCTCAGAGCCTGGAGCCTATTTCAGAGTCTGTGTCTCCCTCTCTCTCTGACCCTCCCCTGTTCACGCTGTCTCTCTCTCTCTCTCCTAGAAATAAATAAAAAAAAAAAAAAAAAAAAAAAGAACTAGTCACTGAGTGGAAAAGTGATTACATATGCAAATTCTGAGGAGGAGAGTCTCACCCAGCACCACATCCAAGGACGTATTCTGTGTCTGATCTGCTGGTATGGGATCCTACATAACATCATGCCACACCAAAGAATGGAGCAAATTCATGGCAGAAACTGTCCACCAAAGGGCCATTAACCATGGTTTCAACAGGACATATCACATACTGTACTCCCACTGGGGATAGATGCTAAAGGACATGGCACAGTGTCACTGAATTGTAATCTTGGCCTCCACCAGGGCATTTTGGGCTCCATGTGTTTAAGGACTGCAAGGCAAGAAGAAACATCACCATTATGGGAAGATTATTAAATATTGATCATCAAAAAGAAGGTAGGGCTGCTGTTATACAATGACAAGAAAAAGAAATATGTTCATTATCCAAATGAACCATGTGGGTATCTCTGTCTACTGCCTTGCCTGATTGTCATTATGAAAATCTCATTCAGCATTCACAGCCTGCCATGGGATAAATTATGGCCACTCTCAAATTGATATGATGAAGCCCTAACCCCATATATGACTTTATTCAAAGATAGAGCCCATGAGGAGGTGATAAAAATTAAGTCATTAAGAGTGAGACCGTAACTGTGACAGGCCTGGTGTCTTTCTAAGGGGAACAGACACCAGGTATTTCACACACTCTCCATGAGCACACAAATAAGAGGTATGGTAAGGATAGAGGAAGTGGCTGTCTACCAGCCAGGAAGAGAGGCCTCATCAGAAATCAACACCTTGATCTTGGACCTCCCAACCTCTGTGAGACAATAAATTATTTAAACCACCTAATCTGTGGTATTCTGTTACAGTAGACCAAGAAGACTCATCCATAACCTTGGAGAGGCATGATGGGCAGCAGTTCAGAGAGTCTGGGTAATATCACCAGCAAGCAGACTTGCTCTCTGACCTATGAAAAATCTGTCATGGATAATGGTGGGAAAATGACGAATGTTTATGGTGATCAGATTGAGCCGAAACAGTGGGAGCTATAGCTGGTCTCACTAATCCTTCTCCAAGTTGTCTCTACTCAGGGGACCCACCACAAAACTGGAGGAACTGCTCCCTAGACATATAGGGAAAAGTGGATGTAAGCAGCACAAGAGATGGACTGTGGCAAACATGGAGAGACACAGCTCAGGTCTGGTGCCCCAACTGCTGAGAGTGTGGTCCGCAGTCTTCAACTGTCAGCTCATTAGGGATAGCCAGGGCTTCAGGGAGTTACCAGTAGCAAGGTCACACCCTTGTGGTTGAAGTGCATGGTTTATACCTGTTAGAGGCAAAACTGAAAAGATATGGCTGATTTGGCTCAATGCATGACAGCTGTGAATGGTGAAGGATAGTGTCACTCCTGATCTTCCCCTGGGGTTCAGCGAGGCCACTAGGTCTCAATCAAGCCTTCATTTCTCTATCTACCTAATCCTGCTTTTTTCCCTCCCTTCCTTCATGGTGACTTCAAAGTCGCTTCTTAATAAGCATCCTGAGTAGTGTAAACTGTCTCTGAGTCGGCTTCCTGGAGAACCCAAACTATAATATGCTATTAATGGCATAGATGATACAAATTGTCATTTATTTCATATACTTTGAAGTGATTTTAAGATTCTATAGTAAAGCTTCATGTAGAATAACTGAGTTAAGGGCGCCTGGATGGCTCAGTCAGTTTAGCATCCAACTCTTGGTTTCAGCTTGGGTCACGATCTCATGGTTCATGAGATGGAGCCCTGTGTCAGGCTCTGCACTGACAGTGTGGAGCCTGCTTAGGAGTCTCTCTCTCTCTCTCTCTCTCTCTCTCTCTTTCTCTCCCTCTCCCTCTCTCTCCCTCCCTCTCCCCCCCTTTTTCTATCTCTCTGTCCCTCCCCTGCTCATTCTCTCTCTCTCTCTTATTCTCAAAATAAGCATTTTTTTAAAAAAAATAACCAAATTAAACATTATTCTTAAAAATATCCGAATAAGGACACTTTTATATTTTTATTTTTGTGTTACCAGAATTTATGACAAAGCCTACTAATGATAAAGTTTATATCATTAAGTAAGTTCCTATTAGATTAAAAAGATGACAACAATGACAATAACAACAAAAGCAGAAATTCACTTAAGGGGAAAAATTCTAATAAAAATTAATTTTTTTGAAAGAATTTAATTTTGAAATTTTAAGCAATCTAATATGAAATGTATAGAACTTACAGTGTCCACTTTTGATTCCATCTAATATTTTAGTATTTACAAAGAAAGGTAACATATTAAAAATAGAAAAAAAACCCTAAATTTTCATATAAACTAAAAAAAGATTCAATTTATGTTTTGGGCCAAAGATCATATTCATTCCTTCATCTCAAATCTTTACTTAATTGCATCTTAATAATTGTAGCAAAACAGCCCATATGGCAGTAAATGCATAATATGTTTATGAAGTGGCAATTTTCTGCATATGAGATGTGTCAGTTTTCTAAGAACAGAGAAATTTCCTGATTACTATGGTTACTCCTATTTACTACTTTAGAAACATCCTTCCCAATTCAAATCTAGTGGGACATAGTTTTTTCATGCAAGGCAAAACTCTTAAGTTTCTGCATATATTTGCATGCATAAAGTGGAATCCATATTTGCAGGCAATACTTTTTTACAGTTAGCTTAGTGTTGTCTTGCAAATCCAATCATAAAGCAAACTTTCATGTACATTTATGAAAATCTCAGGTACATGGTAACAGTCTATTTTTCTTTATTTGTAAAAATTTGTAAGATCCTTGGCAAAGGTTACTATATAGAATGAATCCATATGACATAAGCCATATGCCACAGCTTTGTTATGATCAATGTGTAAATAAAATAGTCCTTCTTGGGATTTGTCATGTATTTTTTTTTTTTTTTTTGTAACTAGGAAATAAATTCCCAGTGAGTTTGAACTTTCCCGAATGGATCATGTAGACTCTGAACTCAATTCTGAACACAATTCTATGGTTTCACATTTTAAAAAGATAAAGTCAGGATATTAACAATCTGAATACAGATAGAAATAATAGCATGGGATTTTTTAGTTCTAAGGGCACACGGAGCGCATCTAGTCTAGGCCTCTACATACCACCTGCTTCTAAACTCCAAATAGATGACAGTCTCCTGGTGTTGCAAAATAAGATGTGATGGGCATTGTGGCAAATTGGATAGAGTGTTTCTTCTAAAGGTGAACAAATACAATGTAAAAGAAAAACTAATACTTATGCAAGATTTATTCAGTGGGCCACCATTGATAAACCCTGCTAATCAATCCATTTTTTTAAACTGATGAGATTCCTGAATAAAATGATTGCAGAGACTATAATACTAAAAATGAATATTTTCATAGGGAATTTAGAGGGAATGTTCTTGAGATGGAATTAGGTTTCTGACACTGAATGTGAAGCCGTTTCTCTCAGAGGTTGATGTCTTTGGGATTGAAGTTGAACCGAAGGCAAGATGGTGGAGAAATAGGGAGTTCTGTACATTTCATTTGCCCCTATCTCTCAAACGGAGAAGGCGTGAAGCCATAGGAACGCTTACAGAATCCAGGAGTTTGGACAGTGACCTCTGATGTCTTTGGGATTGAAGTTTGCTGTCTCTACCAGACATTCCCAAATTCCATAAGAGATTTAACAATTATTTTCAAGTGCAACCGCAATGTGTCAGATTCACTACTCTCTACACCCTTAGAACCCAAGAAGCTGGGTATTCTTTCCTGGGGTATCCGGATTGTGAGGCAAACATGATCCATGATGTCAAAAAACATTCTGTTTGTATATTTCATCAGTGAAAAATGATTTCTGTTTGAGCAATTGTGTTAATTTTCCCAAGTGGTGGTATTTTTAGTTTCTAAGTCAGGCATGTCGATGCATAAGGGGGAAAAAAAAGCAATTTACAACTCTGCAAAGAAATACAGCCTCTTCCACTTCATTTGTATTTCATCTTGATTATCAACACATTTGTCATCCCCCTGTAATTTATTCATTATTTTTACCAGAGGAATATGAAGGGAAAAGAGAAGATAAGTGCACTTGTCAAAATGTGAAACAGATGCTCTAACAATGATTGGAGACAATTAATGTTCTCAGGACGAAGCAACAGGCTGGATTTGTATTTAGCTTCAGATTTTTACAGCAAACAGACCAAGGAAAACTGCAAATGTGAAACAAAGGTTTTATTTTCCAAGCAAAGAAAAACAGTGTTCTCTGACTACATTGTTGTGCATTTTTGTTATGATCTGACAGTTTAGATCTTTTCAGCGAATTCATTAAGAACAATGAGACCCAAATGCAAATTGAACAGCTTTGAAGAGTGTGATTCAATGACTTTTTCCTCTGATTCACCAAATTGAAAATGTCCTGTGATAGAAATGGCTATTGGATGGTGAACTGACCAACAGAATGAAGATAAATGTTTGTGTTTGATCATACTTTAATTCCAATTGGGTGTGATGAAGTAGTACTGTTTCCACTTATCTTTGCAATAGATCCTTTGCAATATATTATTTTATTAAAGTGAGGGGCTTTCAGTTCCATCACCTTCTGGACTCCGACAATAATTTCCTCCACCCTATCTCGCTGCCTACTCCTATGATCCTCCTACAGACCTTGCAATCAATACAGTCTCAATTCCCTCACTCTAGTACTCCCTAACACTTTTACAACCCCATAGAATTCATTATTGCTCCAACCAGTATCCATGCATCCTCTGCTTTAAGATTCTTGGGAGTAGCCCACACCCAGGTTTGAGCTCACTTCAAGGCTATGACCTCTCCAATACCAAATATGCCCTCAATACTGACAACCAATCTAATGTGTTAGGGTAGGCAGGGCTGTGGGGAAAGAAGACTGCAAACACAGTATAGCTCAACAGAAGTTTACCTCTCATCAACACAACAACCTGAGGGAAATCTTATGGACAGGTCAGGAGATGATTCTCCTCTACTAGTGATCTAGAGACAGGGACTTCTCCATCTTCTGGCTTTGTCATCACCAGAAAGAGCCATTGCCTGTCTCCAGCTAGCAGAAAAAAAAAGGGGGGGGGCATAGAAAGGGCTCCTCTGTGTTTTGTTTGAAAATACCACATGTCCCTTCTCATATGCCATTGCAGAGAGATCAGTTATGGCCGCCATCTTTTTAAAGATCATCTGAAAAATGTAGTCTAGTTCTGTGAGCAGCAGAAAGTAAAGATAATACCCTTCTATGGGCACTGCCTCAAATGAAAAAGTGCATAGATGAACCCAGTCAACTCCCAGGATCATGAGAGAAAATAGTTTTAATTTCACCATTAGGATTTTCGATGGTTTGTTGGGAAGCCATAGATGACCGGAAAGTTAGGCCTGAACATTAAATATTACTTATGTATATTTTCTACACTCGAGAACCCAGTCAGGTGAAGGACTTTAGAGAACAAATTAAAATGTGAATATGAGGAAATTATTGTGAGTGATATGAGAGGTATGAGTACATGTGGAAAGAGAAAAGTCATGCTTAGAAAAAGATAATTTGAAGTGGGTTTTTAAACTTTTTTTTAATGTTTATTTTTTGAGAGAGAAAGCATGTGTGGGGAAGGGATAGAGAGGGAGACACAGAATCCGAAGCAGGCTGCAGGCTCTGAGCTGTCAGCCCAGAGCCTAATGTGAGGCTCAAACTCAAGAATCGAACCATAAGATCATTAACTGAGTTGAAGGCCAATGCTTAACTGACTGAGCTATCCAGGCACCCCTGAGGTGAGTTTTGAATTGCTGCAGAAATTATCTCATTTCTGTTTGATAAGGTGGATATGATTAGTGAATTCTATAAAGAGAAAACAGCTTTAAAAAAATCTATGGTGGCCAAAATCTAAATTGCAGTTAAGGTTTGGGAACTTCATGTATGTATAATATGTTATAAATTATTATATACGATTCCATGAGGTTGGAAAATTATTAGATGGGGAATACTAGAGGGACTGGATGGATTAATATGTATTATATGTATATATATATATAATATTACTTTATATATACTATATTAAAACAATCTAGGAAGGAAGGAGTTAAATCAGGATTCGAATGTAGTACTAGAAACCTAGACTCAGCTTGCTACCATGCCTCAAGGAAAGGACAGAAAGAAGCGGGAAGCATTCTTTAAGTACTAAGTTGGGGCACTTCAACAAAGGGAGATGAAAGGCTTCTAAGAGTTGGTCTTTACTCAGAGTAGCAAAGTGAACCCACTAAATACTTCCCAGCAGGGAAACTCATGTTCTTCCTGCTACTTAAAATATTTACATTATTTCTTTTTAAATTTTTTTTGGATTTGACCATGTGAATTTGTAATGTGAAATGTTTCCTAAGTATTCATTTTATTAATGTAAATATTAAAACCAGCATTATTAAATTATTGGAGAGTAGGTAATTCAATCAGTTTTCTGGGTAGCAGGTTTAAATCTTTCATACACCATCTTGGTTTTAGAGCATTAACGAATCTGAAATTTCCTTTTATCCTTTTCAGTTTTTAGGTAGGAATATTTAAGCTCAAAATTGGTAAAGTTCTCACAAATCAGCAACAAAGATTGGGGGAAAACTGTTGACTACTCAGAAAACAAAAGTAAGATCCAGGTATTTGATTTCAAGTGATTGTTTTGCTACTTTAAGCTCAGCTGTTTTTAAAGACTTCTTTTGAGGAAATCATCTGTTTGTCTCTCCCTCAATAAACATAATGTTAGAAACATAAGCACGGTCTTTATTTGATTTCGGAATAAATTTCTAGAGGACTGACAAAATGCTGTTATGATTATTTAAGATTGCAGATATATTAAAAAAATTTAGTAAATCTATATTGGCCTGAGGCCACATCTTGGAAGTAATTTTAGGTGTTTATTTAAAAGATGTCCTCATATAATCTTTTTTTCTCTCTCCTGTTCTTTAGTGCAGTAGTTTAATTTTATGGAACCCTATTTGCATTTTTTGTAACAAAAAACATTTACTATATTACTGACTATAAAAGTAAGGCATGACTATAATAGAAAACATGGAAAATACAAGAGTATTTAAAAAATCACATTTAACCTCTCTGGCTGGGTATAACAGTTTCAAACAGTTTTCTTTATTTCCTACTATTATTAACAGAAATATCGTATTCTGTGTGAATCTAGAATTTTATTATGTCTCCAAACACTACCACCACTTTATATACATTATATGAGCTCAAAAATTATATTTTGAATGGAAAATAATGTATTTCATGCCCTTGTTTCTTTCTGTATCTTTTGCATAGTTGGGATTGTTCTGTATTAATGAACTTAATGCCCACCCAACATCTTTTGTTCAACATATTGATATTTCTTATAACATATTTATAAATAGTATGCTTAATATCTTCATGATTTTCTTAGATGGATACATCAAATATTATCTAGCTATGCCTCTAGATTTAATCATTTAGATACATTCTCAGTTTGCTAGTATAAATAACTTGGTCTTCAGATACCTTAGATGGAGACTGCTTTTTATCTGCTTAAACCTATCCTCCACCCCCCACCCCCCACAGGAACTTTTATTTCCTTTAAAATGGAATTGTGATGGTTAGTGATGAGTCAGGGACTGTGATTCCCAGCCCCTCCTAGCAGCTAGCTACCTGTGCCCATGTGACTAAATTCTGACCAACAAACTATGAGAGAATATATGCTATGCTTCTCTCAGAACAAGCCCTTATCTATAAGCTATAAGTAACTTGGGTGTCTAAATATCCATGATATAGAACACTCACCTCTAATGAATGCAAAAAAGAGTTTTTGTTCTTGAACCAATACTGTTAGTCCCTTGTAAGAGCAGCTCAGACATTTGCAGTGATTAAGGCAGTCATGCATCCCATCACTAAATATGGTCCAGCTTGCTCTAGGGGCTAACTCCTCAATTGTAATCTTGACTCACAAGGGTTCTCGTCTAAAGTAGGAAACTAGGTTTTCAAGAATCACTTTTCCTTTCTGGGTTCCAAGTTAGAATTTACCAATACACTGGCGAGGATGTGGAGAAATGGGCACCCTCCTACACTGTTGGTGGAAATGCAAACTGGTACAGCCCCTCTGGAAAACAGTGTGGAGGTTCCTCAGGAAACTAACAATAGAATTCCCCTAGGACCCAGCAATAGCACTGCTAGGAATTTATCCAAGGGGTACAGGAGTGCTGATGCATAGGAGCACATGTACCCCAATGTTCATAGCAGCACTCTCAACAATAGCCAAAACATGGAAAGAGCCTAAGTGTCCATCAACAGATGAATGGATCAAGAAGATGTGGTTTATCTATACCATGGAATACTACATGGCAATGAGAAAGAATGAAATCTGGCCATGTGTAGCAACCTGGATGGACCTTGAGGGTGTTATGCTGAGCGAAATAAGTCAGGCAGAGAAGGACAGATACCATATGTTTGCACGTATAGGAGGATTAGGAGGAACTTAACTGAGGACCATGGGGGAGAAGAAGGGGGGAAATGGTGGGGGGAAGGGAGAGAGGCAAACCATGAGAGACTCTTGAATGCTGAGAAACAAACTGAGGACTGATGGATGTGGGGGGAGGGGGAGATGGGCATGGAGGAGGGCACTTGTGGGGATGAGCACTGGGTGTTATATGGAAACCAACTAGACAATAAACTATTTGTAAGAGGAAAAAAACAAAGAATTTACCAATACAAGGACAATAGATTAGAAAACCCATAGGGTGAAATTGGGACGGCTCACCTGCTTCCGTGCACTCTTTACAATGGTTCTTAAGTTTCAGTGTGTTCTAGAATCAACTGGAGGGAAGTTAAAGCACAGATTTCTCAGTCTCCCCCACCCAGAGTTTCAAGTTCCATAGATGAGGGGTGGACTCGGAAAATATGTATCTCTAACATGTTCCCAGGCAATGCTAATGTCACTGGTCCAGCGATGATACTTTAAGAACCCACTGTTCTTGAAGAATGAGCTCAATTCTTCCAGAATAGCAAAGAAGTGGGGCAACAAAGAAAATAATACCTTCCTGAGTTCATTTCTCTGTGTAGGCTTTTTTAAAAAATGTTTTTATTTATTTCTGAGAGAGAGAGAGAGAGAGAGAAAGAGAGAGAGAAAGAATCTGAAACAGTCTCCAGGGTCTGAGCTGGTAGTCAGCACAGAACCTGACACGGGGCTCGAACCCACGAACTGTAAAATCATGACCTGAGCCGAAGTAGGAAGATCAACCAACTGAGCCACCCAGGCGCCCCTCTCTACGTAGGCTTTAAAGGAACTTTGCAGAAGTCAGCATTTTCTCCAGGTGACAATAACTATTCCGCTTGACTTTACACCTCTAAATAGGTGGCAAATACTTTGAACACATAGGCTGACTGCTGCCTTTTGTTTTTTTCTTTCCTGGGGCACCTCTAGTGAGCAAGTGGAAGCACTAACACTGCTTAAACCAAATACTCCCGCATATCTACTGGATCACTGGTTTGTGACTGAGAACACTTCTTTTCCCCCTACTAGCTTGTTCCAGTCATCAGATGGTTAGCTTATCACTGATGCTTAACACTTTAAATGATCTACTTGTCGTGTACAGCTATTAATCTTCATGGTTTAACAGAGGATTCTAGATGTCCAAAGATTAAAAAAAAAAAAAAAAAAAAAACACCCATGAGGAGAGACATTAACCACTGAAACTCACCATACCATACTTTTTGTTCCTGCCTTTTGGCCATTTCATTAGTTTAGAAAACAGCCGTAGTTTAGAGTGCAGGAGGTGACATTTAAACAGACCTATCTCATGTCTGCAGGTGTCATTTGCAAGAGCAGATGTCTTTCAGGTAAGATGCTTGGTAGACTCTTTGATGTTTTTAGTGCGACACTACCTACAAACCTTTTTGAATCCTGTCACTTTTCCTGTTAAGGAGCCTACAGTGTCACCCCTACTGTCTTCTGGATCAGAGTGAATCTTTTTTTTAATGATGTAAAACAGATATGGGTACAAATTTGTTATCCAGTCTTTATATATTTTTTTACATAGTATATGCCATAAATAAGACAAATGATTATTGTTATGTAAGACCACGTGCTCCAAAAGATATAGTTGCTTGTAAAAATGAACTAGAAGTCTTTGCACTTTTTTTAATTAAAACCCACCTGTTTTAAGTTGTGACTTTGCCAAGAGAATTATGTGCCCTTTACAATGTTATTTATTATGAGTGCTCCATGCAGTAGGAGGGCCAATGTATGAAAAAGAAAACAATACTGGCAACTGTGAAATTTTGTTGGACAAATATCCTCCAAGAAGCAAATCATGGGTTCCTAACTCAGGATTTTTAATTGCATTAACTTTCCTTTCTGAACCTTCATGCTCTTTATTTTTAATTTAATGCCCCATCATGTATCTGCCCTGAGGATGAGGCAAAGTCACCGCCGTCCTGTATTTTCAGGTCTTGAGAGAATTACTGCAGGTCACCATTATGACTAAGATTGAAAATCTTCTCAGCTTTGCTTTTAAAAAATTTAAACGGGTCACCATAGCAGTGACAGTTATTGGCATTTGACATCTTCCCTGGAGGCACCAAAAGAGTCTCTGAGTATAAATGGCCTGAGGCACAGCCACTGAAATGGGAATCACTAAGATTAGCCTCCATGATCCAGTAACCCTATGTTTAGACTGTGGTGTCATGACAAGTCTCCGTGGGAGACAGTGCCACACCGATTATTGTACTATATTTAAATACACATACCAACCGTAACTAAAATATTTACTCCGAGGGAAAGGAATGATAATTGCATCATACATTTGATGCCGTTTATTTGAGCATATTGGGCATTTAGGTCTGCTGATAGATCATATCCTTCAAGCTGGGGTGATTCATTCTTAGAATATTTCAAGACTCCACCTTACTATTAAGAATGGTTTCTCTGATCTATTTCATCAGGCTAACACTGCATGCTCAGTCACAAGCCAGCCACAGCTCTAGAGCCAGGTACCTGGGGGTTGAGATCTCTGCACTGCACTTTTACCAGATCTCTAGCCTTGGACAAATGACTTAAAATCTTGTGGTTTAATTATATCTCAATTATACAATTTTCAGTGGACTAGATGAGATAATAAAGGGACCCTACATAGCATATGTTAATGTAAATTAAGCACTGCATGCATCTAGTCATTACTATTAGAGCGTGGCTAGTCTATTTAAAAAATTTTTAAGTGAATTATGAGACACAGAGAGGAAGAGCGAGAGAATCTCAAGCAGACTCTGCACTGTCAGCTCATAGCCTGACACAGGGCTTGATCTCACGGATTGTGAGATCATGATCTGAGCTAAAATCAAGAGTCAGATGCCACCCAGACACCCCTAGTCTTTTTACTTTTTAAATGTGTGTAAGGGTAACTGAGGGAGAAGGCGAGGGGGAGATACCACTGATGAATATTTTTCTCATTGAACATTTGTTTATGCAGTAAAATCCTTTTAGTTAGAAAGAGTATCTCTGATTAGTGTGTAGATGCAGCAGGGGATATAAAACTTTAGTCGATATCGTTTAAGTGTCTCTTTAAGATAAATTCCTTTATCACATAATTTTCTGAAGGAAGAGTGCACTAAGAACAAATTGTTATTAAAGGGAGAAGAGAGTTTTGAAACGATGTCTGCAGGATCATTGGCATGTAGTTAAGCAACCCTTTGTTGCTTTAGTCATTTTTAGTCATTTGTCCAACAGAATTGTTGAGTGACTCTTATGTGGTAGCCAAATAGGCAAAACAGCTGGGATAAAACAATGTACGTTTTGTAGTAACGTTTGTCTTCATGGAGTTTACATTCTATTTCAAAGCTTTTCCAAAGTATTATTCATCCCCTGCTGAACATGACACACTGATTTCCACTAACGCTGTAAATTATATATTTTTATTATGGGCAGAGAGCCTTCACCTGGGCTTTTTATTTTTAAAGGAAATTGAATTCATACCCTTGTTTATTTGATAAATGCTCATCAGTGCTTTCTCCCTGCTGCTTAGTGGTAACAGTTTCCTATTTTATATGTATTCTATCTTCATAACAAACATATTAAGTAGATATTATTTTCCCCATTATACAGATGGAAACTGAAATACAGGGAAATAAGTAACTTCCCCAAAGTCACGGTTAATAAGTGGAAGGCCAAGGTTGAAGTGCAGGCAATCTGATTCCAGAGTTTGGGATCTGACCCACTAAACATTTTCAGGCAGTGTTATTCCTGATTCCAATGTGAACCAAAAAATGTTGGTCTGACACAGGTGAAAATTCATTCTATGTCCTTAGGAATCACACCTTCATTTCTAGGTTTCTCTGTTGTATTGACTGAAATATATCCATCATTCTATAATAGCAAGGAGTGCCACTCACAGATACCATTCTTATATCACTTTTCTTTTTACTCATTGCAAAAACAACCTCTCTAGGAAAAGATAAAATTTGCTTATGTGTTGATATGAATTGTAAACGTTCTTTTGACCTCTGCTGCTTTATAATGTGCTCCAAACTTTTCTTGGCTTATTTTTCCCTGGCATTATATGAAGAGATAGCCTAATATATGTAGCAAATACAAATGAGCTTTTTTTGTTTGTTTATTTGTTTGTTTGATTTTTAGCTTGTACCGGCACTGAAATAAGTGTTTGACATGTGTTATCTTATTTAATTTTCACAATAAAGCACTAAGTCTGGTACTGCTTTTATCTCCATTTAGTAGGTTACAAAATGTATTATTTAAAATAAGTAAGTTGAAAAATTCTGTGAAATTATTGGCATGTAGAATGGGAAATGGAGATCCCAGGATTTTAGTAAAGGTTCATGAGGGTGCTCAAGTTCAAGCTTTTAACTGCTGGTGGTAGTCAAGTGTTGGGAGCGGCACCGGCCTGGCTGTATGACAGTCACAGCAAGGAAATGGCAGCATTTGCACAGCTCCTGCCATGAGAAACAAAAAACTGGTATCTCCTTCTGCTACTACTGGCTCATGTTGGAAATGAGGCTGCTGGTATTGGCCAGGCCTCACAATATTCCAAATCAGACTGATATTCCTCACCTCATAGGGAAAAGCATATTCCTGCCTCTTCAAAAGAGATTTTAGATGAAGGCACTGTGGATGATTGTCAAAGGCTCTTCTTATGGGCCTTGTAGGTCCAAGACTTAGATAATAAAGGGGGCTAAGAACACAAGAGTTACAAGTGAGACTGACCCTGAGACAGAAAGCCTAATTTAGAGTTAAGGAACTTATAAGGGCAGAACTTAAGTTAATACTTACACCTTTTCTAACTGGTGATGTATGACAGTCCCTTCCCTAAGGCCTACTTTCCACAAATACCCTCCCTTACACTTGTGGCTGGGATGAGGATAGATAAGAGTAGCTAAAACATAAACCCACAAACAAAGGCCGGCATATTTAGGGCCTCCATGGTGTTTACACATTCAGCATCAAGTCAAAAAAGTTTCCACAAACAACTTATTAACCAGCTCAGAAACATTTGTCCTCTTGTGAGACAGACAGAATGGCTCCTAGCCTATCTATATACAACTTAACCTATGTCCTAATCTTTGCGCTATTAACTTAGAACAAATATGTATGTCATCCTGTTTTTCACTAAGAACATCCTGTTATTTCCATAGCTGTAAGATTTACTCAATCTTGCTATGATCGGGGTAGTTCTGCAAGGATTCTTCCAAAAAACCTGTTTTGTACACTTTTCAAAGCATCTTATCACAAAGAGTTTTCCATTGTAAAAATTCCTTTTTCTGATCTCATGTTGTCATTGGACCTTTAAATAAAGACACCAAAACTGACAGTGCAGACATGCCTGCCTGGTGATCAGATAGAATCTTGGGGCTCTCTCATTCTTTTTCCCCAACACCGTCCATCCTTCAGGCCACCCTGGACTGGCTGGAGCAGGTCTCCAGCAGTCAAAGAACAAAGACCCGATTTTGTGTCTGGGTCCTGGCTAGGCAGTATATTTCTGGAGTGAGTTACTGGAAGCATCTATTTTTTCAGGTTAGCTATTTTTAAATTTTAAAATATGGTACATTTTTTTCATTGATTGTACCTTTATGTCTGGTACCACTCTATGCCAGAACCTGCCCATGACTAGGAGACAAAAAGATGAACAAAATATCTTTCATTAACCACCTTAGGAGTTAATGATAATATAGTATTTATATCCCAGATATGTAAACACTAAGTCAACAGACAACCTCTATCAAATAACATCCATATTGTGATATGCACACATTCACACCACTAACATATTGGCAAAGGCTAAGGGGTGACAAACAGTGTCTGTGTCAGGGAGGGTCTTATGCAGACAAGAGCCTCTCTTATATGCCTTCCAAGCCTGTGGCAGAAATCCATGTCAAAAAAGAACGTTGTGAAGGATCCAGGTCAGTTTTGAAAATTCTTTCCTCCGTGGACTCTGCCACAAAGTCACACATCTACAAAGAAATAATACTTGGCATTTCCCAAATTTCAGGGAGGATGTAATAAGAGAGGTAGGGATGCATGCCAGACTGTGTGCACTTTATCTTTCGTTTGCTAGTCACAGTTTATAGCTTATGCGGTAACAAGGATTCTTAATTAAGAGACTTTTAGATATTTTTATTATTTTTACAGTATTAAGGATTGATAAATGATTAACTACGCATTAAGGGAGGAATGATAGCAACTGAGGACCGCTTACTAGATATTATAGGCTCATTAACAAAGAATACAAAACATTTGACAAAGATATCTGTATTATTTCTTCAGAGGCTTGAAATGATTATCTTAAGTCTAGTAGAGACATCCAAGTAATTTCCATACATGACTAATGAAATTAAAGGCATTCTATGCAGAGAGATAGGAATATAAATATCACTTTCCTGTAGAAACACTTCATATAATTACCTCACTCATAATGTTACATTTAGATAACTTTTGACCTGTACTTATTAGTTCTAAATTGGTATTTCAAAGTAGTTCTTAAAATTAGTACTCCTCTATATTATGAGGAGGCAGTGTCATGTGAGAATTGCCAAAAAATAAAAAGTAAACTATTAAAAAAATTGCCATTACTTTGATTAAAAAAAAGAAAAAAATAGAATGACACTTTCCCCTGTGGTCTGGCTTATTTTATTGTGTGGTAGCTGATTCTGCTTCCTATCATGTACTTGGTTTTAACCTTTGGACTTCATTCCCTTTGAGTTCATTGTTTAATTATAGGGCCTGGAATCCTATAGAGCCTGCAGCCTCTGCAGCTCCCTTCTCACTTGACCTCACCAGCAGACTGGGAACTCCACTGTCTCGTATTAACCTTAAATTGAAGGGTTTAGCAACAGAAACCCAGCTCCCCTGGGCTCAGCATTTCTTCAGTTATGCCATCAGTGCAATCCTGCCTGCTGTCACCGCTTTTCTGGTCTCTGTGATTCTGGCCCTGTCCAGTTGAGTCAGCTTCTTTATTATTGTCTCTGCACCTGGGTCCCTTGTTTTAAGTGATCTTAAAACAGTAAGACAATGCTTAAAAATGCTTACTCTTAAAAGAGTAAGACAATGCTCTTCCAACTTCATTTATTTCAATGCCACTCTCATGATTTTTGCCATTCAATGTCTACTTATATTGTTGTTTACATGGTCCATTATCTTCAACTTAAATAAACTCACATGATTTACCTGCACAAACTCAAATTGATTTGAAAAGCAAAGCTAGTATTCTTCTGCTACATGGAAATAGAATATCCTTCACCTTAAAGTAACTATAGACGGAAATTTAGTGAAGACAAAATGCATGCAATCAAAAATCTCTCCAGATATTGTTGCAGGTCTGAGGACTATTCTGTTTGATGATAATTGAAATGGGTGATATTACCAAACATAGTTGTAATAAGGTGAGATTCTCTTCTTTCCACAATCAGAATGACTAAAAAATAACCAAGCCCTGAGTAAGGTGACAAATTGAGGCAGCAGATGCAGAATTTTCCTACCCTCAAATTCCTAAATCAATTTTTAAAATCAGCAATAATATTAAATATAAAATCCACTGTGGGGTGCCTGGGTGGCTCAGCTGGTTAAGCATCTGACTTCAGCTCAAGTCATGATCTCAGGGCTTGTAGGTTTGAGTCCCGCCTTGGGATCTGCGCTGACAGCTCAGAGCCTGCAGCCTGCTTCAGATTCTGTGTCTCCCTCTCTCTCGTCCCCTTCCCTGCTCTCTCTCTCTTTCTCTCAAAAACAAATAAACATTAACACACATTTTTTTAAAGTATAAATTCCACTAGCAACTAAATAAAGGGGCGTGACAATGCAATCAACTTACCAAACCAATAATAGGGGTGGGGAGGCACAAAAGATTCTGGAACAGAGTAGAAGGGGGCAGAAGCCCCTCTCCCTAATCCTGCTTCCCAGGTCCATAGTGATGATGTGAAACTACCATGTCCTGGCATGAGTAGAAATGAAGAAATAGATATTAAAAGAATTGTTCCATTTTAAAAGAGAAAAGATTCCTAGTTTGAGTGTGTATGATATAATTTTATACAGAGTCTTCTGATTAGCTTGCAGCATTTTTTTTGCAACGATACTTCATAAAACACCGAATATAAAAATTATTAAGGAAAGTCTTGGGCATAAGTAAGGTTATATACCAACCATTTCTATGATTAATTGAAAAGACTTTTACTATAAAATGCTTGCCTATGTGGTCTTTGAAGTTCATTTTAATTTATATACCCTAAACTATGCTCGGTTCAGTTATGAAATCCTTTAATAAAAAGAGTTGCCAAAACTTTACATGATTCGAAAGGAAGTCCTTCCAAGCTGAAATTTTACAAAGCACATCTTATAGGTGATGATATATTAAATAAAAGGTTACTTTAATAATTTTTTGCCAGCACAGCTTCAATGCCATATAAATGTTTCCTATTCAATTACCTGCTCACATTTTTCATCTTCACTGATTTTGCAATGATCAGAATATTTCTCTTAAACCTCACTATATTAATCCATCAAAGTGCTTTTTTCATTAGGTGATGAAGTTTCCCACCCAGAATATTGCCAGGGAGGATGATGACATTTCCTATTGTTCCACCTTTAGACTTACTTGTTGAGGATATTTTTATTCCTCTAACCTCCCATGATTCAAAAAGCATAAGGGGCTCACTGTGCAGAAGGAAAATTGGAAACCACCCAGAATCAGATTCCTCAAATCCTTCAAAGGATCTTTCTCTGCCTATCCTCTCAGCCTTTTGCAGATTTACTTTAATCACCTTTCTAATGATTAATTACTCAATACATTTTATCACTGGAATGTTCATTTAATACAGAGTTAATCTCAAAAACAAACAGTCCACATTGTAGCAGGCCTCAGAATATCAAGCAAGGAAGATCAAAATCTCCTCTTAGAAGGATGATACCTAAAAGGGATAAGCAAAGTCCCTTGAAAGACTAAACTCAAAAAGACTCCCCCTTATATCAGAATGCAGGCAGAGAACAATAATTTCTCTCATTCAACTTCCATGTTGTTGGTTTCTTCCTTTGTTTGTTACCTCAATATTTTGACGACACAGAATTAACTGGTTTCCCAGGAACATTTACAAGCTGCCATCAAAAGAAGAAATCACAATTACAGCAAATATTACTCTGGGTTGGTACTGAGGGCAATGACCTCTGTATTGAATTAAAGAGATATGAAAGATATCTGCTTCAAAAAACTTTTTTTTTTCCCCTTAGAACTCCTGTATTTGCATCATTGAAATGATCTAATCAAAGGTTTACACACCTTGACAGAATGTGAGAATGCCTGTTGTAGGGGCTAGGTCAGGTTTGTCCAATCTATTATTTTGAGATAGCAAGTAGGGTGGGATGATAGCGCCTGAAGTATTGCATCCTCTACTACATAATTTAGTTTAGTCTAGTTCTGGTCAAACAATTCCTCAAGTACCAGGTATTTACTGAGTCTTCATTGAGCAGTAGACCACTATATGGAGGAACTTTGTTTTTCTATAAAGATACATGTTGGCTGAGAAAATGCATAAGTCTGGGGTGCCTGGGTGGCTCAGTCAGTTAAGTCTCCAACTTCAGCTCAGGTCATGATCTCACAGTTCGTGGGTTTGAGCCGCACGTCGGGCTCTGTGCTGATAGACAGCTCAGAACCTGGAGCCTGCTTCAGATTCTGTATTTCCCTCTCCCTCTGACCCTCCCCTGCTCACGCTGTCTCTCTCTCTCTCTCAGAAATAAATAAAACATTAAAATTTTTTTTAAAAAACGCATAAGTAAACTGTGATGTGCTGGATAGTAAGCGAGGACTCTTGTACAGTGGAGGTTTTGAAAAAGGCAAGATCGACATGAACTCAAACACACAGAGACATATCCTTGGGAAATTGACAAGTAATCACAGTTTGAAATACAATTTTTTTTTTTTTATTTTGTTTTTTTAATGCAGGGATGGTGTTTCAGATATTTTAGGAGCTAGGGAAGAGGCCAGACTAAGAACATTAAAAAAAAAAAAAAAAAGTCAGGGAATCTAGACAGATTCAATGTGGACAGAGCAATTGTGTCCTTCTTAATTCTGGTTTTAATTTCTAAAGTCCTTCCTGAAGTATGGAAGGAATGGAACAAAATTTGGGCTTTAGACAGTTAATAAAAATGGGCATAGATATTGCCCAATTTTACTTATTAGACGTGTGTTCATTTACTTAATTGACTAGAGGTAGGTGTTCATGACTTGATGTGTGAAAGGGGATCAGGAATGTCTCAAAACTTTATTCTTTGACACATAGAGAGTGGTTCATTGGGATATGATACATTTGACGCTCTGAACCTCAAACTCCCCTAAAACATGGTGCATCTTCTGAAAAATTCTACAGATTCTTTCTTTCTTCTGGGTTTCATTCTGCCCCCTGCCACCTCCGGACTGCTTTTAGTATCAGAAGCTGTTGTATTGAGTGCTCAAGAATGGAAAAGGAACTGGATTAAAATGAAGGTATCTAAGGGCACCTGGGTAGCTAAGGGTCTAGCTTTAGTTCAGGTCATTATCTCACAATTTGTGTGTGGGTTTGAGCCCCTTGTTGGCCTCTGTGCTGAGAGCTCAGAGCCTGGAGGCTGCTTCAGATGGTGTGTCTCCCTCTCTCTCTGCCCCTCTCCTGCTTGTGCACACGCGCTCTCTCTCTCTCAAAGGCAAATAAACATTCTTTTTAAACGCAGTTCTCTGATATGGGAGATTGAACAAACCCAAATCAAACACAGGACTAAATATATGTGCACCAAAAGGAGAACAGCTAGGTTTCAAAAGGCATATGAAAAATGCTGAGTTTGTTATAAAATATAATAAGTGTGAGTACATTTGTGTTTAACATTAGAGATTATGAACACGGTAAAGTTAGGGAATGGTTCCTCCTTCCTGTATTTCACTTTGTTTAGGAATTTAGGAAGCTTTTTCTCATCCCCAAAATGAAGTGTTAACCCTTGAGCTCCCCTCAGGACCCCTCATTTAACCTCACATCCCCTCCCTAGTGCATCTCCCTGAGATAGTTTTACCTGGCAATACCACTGTGAAATAATTTCATGTATTGTTTTTCTTCTACAGTAGAATAAAACACTAGGAAGGTAGATACTTCGAATACTTTGGTTATTGTGTCTAGAATAGTGTCTGGAACATTGTAGGTGATCAATAAATAAGTTTTGAATTGATGATTGTATGTGTTTTCTAGGTCCCTTCTTTTAGGAATAATATGACAGAAAAATTTACCTCATATAAATATCTTGATAGTTCTTCACCATGAAAACAATATAGACAAATTAGCATAGGAGATAAAGGCCATCTCTGTTTAGAAAAAAGGAAGCTCAGGGTGCGTGTGTGGCTCAGTCAGTTAAGCCTCCGATTTGGGCTCAGATCATGATGTAATGGTCCAGGAGTTTGGGTCCTGTGTTGGGCTGACAGCTTTCTGCCCCTTCCCTGCTTGTACTCAGGCATGCTTCCCCCCTCTCAAAAATAAATAAACCTTTAAAAATTTTTAAAAAGAAAAAAAAACTCAGTGATGATGATAGACACAAAGAGATTGACAGTATTATACAAGGGAGGCAGAAAACTGGACCTATCCCATAGTAAGAGCTCATTAAATGCATAACAGGCTTTATTATCTCTAGTTTTAAGAGTTGCACAGTACCTTACAATTACCAATTGGTAATACAACTTATTTGACTGTTCTGATCTTAAGAAAAAAAAAGGCCCTTCAAATGTTAGAATATACCACCTGAAGATTTTACAATCTTCCCCCGCTCCAGGGTATTTATACCATCTTCTCCGGACCACAACATTTATATGAAGAACTTAACCAATCATGTCCACTACTATTTCACAAGTGCTTATAAGATTATCTGACACATTGAAGGGCTCAGCATAGGTCAAATAAATCAAAACGTTAGTTACTGAGACTGTCACTTGGATAAATTTGGTCCTGGGAACAAACCTCCTGGTAGTTTAGAGAAAGAGCCCAGTGAATGAATTATATAATATTCTCTGCATCCAAAAACTGTGATTTGTTTGGTTTTAAAGTAGGATCCTTGTAATTATAAAGATAGATCTTGAGAGTATTATGGAATTAAGGGGGAGGTAAATTTAGTTAGGTTTGACGAGACTTTGAATCATGACCTTGAGACAAATTACTTCCAGGTAAGAAACTATTTCCTTAAGCAACTTTTGGGTGACTAAATTTTTTAGACTATTCTTGTTTTCCTCACATTTAATGGCCAATTTTAGGCTCTGAACAAAAATCTCAAAATTTACAACTGTAATTTTACAGGAAGACCTAATATTACAAGGTTTATCGTTCAGTTTGTGAGATTTAAGAGTTGTGGACAGTTTGAATTAGGTTTTGCTAGAAAAGCATCAGTGAAAAAAATAAAATGAAATGATTTTTTTAAGAAAAAGAGACTTTCCTTCTTCCAATAAAACTTCTGAAAGTCAATACATATGACTTTGTTTTTGAAAACACACATTAAAAATGGCAGATATAGGACTGTTCAGACAAAGACTGAAAACAGAAGATAAAGGAAATTGGCTGAAATACAAACACTTCTCCAGTAGAATGGGCAATGAAAGTGTCATAGGTCAGGCTCAGAAAGAAAATCCTACACCTAAGATTTGTGGGCAAAGTTGTGGGGAGGAGTCATTAGGGAGAGTCTAAGGAAACCAAGGCCTGAGGAAAGCAGTGCTGGGTGCGGGGAGTTGAAGTGCAAAAGCTGTTGGAGAGTCTTCAGAATATCCTATGGGGAGTTTGGGACTTGGCACAACTGTTCAAAACTTACCCCAGTTTGAGTCCGGGGAACCAGACCCTTAAGTGCTGCATGAAAGAGTCATGAGATTAGGATTGCCCTGTGAAGGGGGGAGGGGGGGTTAGCTGGATAAGGCCCCAACAGGGATTCAGTGGAGAGGTGTCAGTCCACATTGCCACATACCAAAGGAATAGACAACCCCAGCTGGGCAGAGCATCTGGGCTGCACTTCACAGTGAGCTCACCAGAGAATTTTATGTTACTGGAAAACGATAATATTTACAAAATCCTTTCGACTTAATTCAGGAAGTTCTGGTACACCAAAAGCATATGATAAGAAAGGGGCATGTTACCTCCTTTAAAAAAAGAAAAAGTAAAAGAAAAGCACGGCATTTTGGAAAGGAATTGCCACGATATAAACTCCTTGAGATATAGGCCTCTGTCCATCCTAAAACACACATGTGTTCGAAACCTATTGGTTGACATAATGAATGCGTGAGTGATTCTTAGACTCTTCTGAAATCAACAGAAGCAGTTTTCTATTCAAACAATAGGCGCATATTCGTCTTTGGTCATTTGGCTGAAACGTTTCAAGCCCGTTTTTTTGTAATGAACTACCTTTCCCCCCCCATTAAAAACAGCCCCATGCCAATGATGGACTTTAGCTTTCTCAGAAGGGAAAGAAAAGAATCACGTAAAGGGATAATTGTGGGTTTTTTAAAGGTTCATGAAAAAATTTCCCCAGTATTCTGAGTCAGAGTGTGCTTTCAAATTGGGACTCAGTACCTTAGTAACTCTGTGACCAAAACAAGTTTCTCAACCTTTCTCTGGATCTCTACTGAATAAACGGAATGTTAACACAAACCTCACAGTCTTGTTGTGATTCTAATTAAAGTCCTCTACAGAACTAACAAACAAAAACAAAAACAAAAACAAAAAAACACTTGGGAAATTTTGCTAGTAACTATATTGAAGTGGGAAATTCCTTTTTACACAAAGCACAGCAACCTAGAAATCATAAAGGTAAAGTTTGTGGCATTATTTTTAACTTTGCAGAGAACTTTAATTTATAAAACAAGTAAAGGTGTGTAACATTTAAAAGAAGGCTAATTTTAAATACCTCAAAGCATTTTGTGAAAGACAGGATAAGGCCAAGAACCCAATCTAAAATATGGGGGAAAAACATGCAGATGTTAACTCCAAAATAAAAACAAACCAAATTGCAAATGATATATAACCATATGGAATAATGTTCAATACAATGCATAATTAGAAATTAAAAACTGAAAAAAAGCAACGTGAAACAATTTTCCACTTTTCAAAAAGCAAAACCTAAAAAAAAGAAAAAAAACAGAATACATGGCCGGCGAAGGACCAACGGTTCTGGGTCACAGTTGGTGGAAATGTGAATTAGTGTGATCTCTTTGGAGAATAATTTTTAAATAGGTATTAAATTAAAAATAAACCTACCTTTTGACCCAGCAATTTAATCTTAGAGTGTGTATTACTGATTCATTTATGCCTGCATCACTATTTGTTTCAGCACTATTTGGAGTAGGAAGGGACCAAAGCAACCTGTATTTACCTTAGTAATGGATTAATTCAATAATAAGTTAATATTCACTTACTAGATTAATTTATGTCCTGATAATAATAAGAAAGATAATCTTTGTCCAAGATAAGTTAAAAACAAAAGCAGTATACGGAAGACTGTAAAATATGCTCCCAGTTATGTAAAAAAATTATATGATAATATGTGACTATAATTATATACAAACTTATAGAGAAGAAAAACATATTGAGGTTTATCCTCAAATATCTGCCTCTAGAAGTGGAGATTGGGGACTTGGAATGAGAAAGAAACAAGCTTTTTTCATTCTGTAGAGTTTATATGGCTTGATTTCTAAACTATATGGGTTTTTAAATTTAAAGTATAATCAAAGTGAAAATTTCACAGCAGGCATTTAGTCTACTTCATTGAATGTTCTATATCACTGTTACCTGGAGCTCTGACGGACAAATAGAAAACATTAGATACAGTTGAATGAATCCATATGTAAATATCACATAGGGAATTTAGAATTGCCATTGTCTATCTCTAGTCCAGGTTCCTGAGTTCTAGAAAAACATTTCAACTATGTTTCTGAAACTTCTACTCAAGTGTTTCATAGCTACTTCATACTTAGTACGTTAAAAACTTGGGTCTATAGTCACTACTTTCTGATCTCTTTCTAAACTCTATCTTAATAGTAGTATTGTCCATTGAAAACACAATGAAAGATTTGGTCTCTTTCATTTTATCACTGATGTTATTGATATTAATCTAGCTCACTAGAATCTTGCCTGTCTCCTTTGTAATATTGATTTACACAGCTAGAGATTTCTGAAGTATAATTGTTTGCATCTAATTCCTGAGTTTAAAATTCTTTAGTGAGCTCCCTCTCCCTGGAGGATAAATCTCCCAATATTGCCCATGGCCTGTTAAGGCGCTCCATGTTTGATGCTCTTCCTAATTGTACAGGCTTATCTATAGGTACTCATGAAACTGAACTACTTTTATTCCACTTGTGACATGTTATTTCATGCCTCTATGCCTTCAGATGCTCTTTCCTCTGGCTGAATTGCCCTATCCCCTACCTTTTTCCCCTAGAAAATACCCTTTTATCTCTTAATGTACAGTATAGAAGTCATGTCCTTTGAGAAGCCATTAGATCAGAGATCCTCATATTCCCAAATAGGCTTCTATTACTACACTTACAAAACAATGAGGTAACTCTCTTGCATTAGAATCTCTGCACTAGATTACCATTTCAGGGGTTTGACTGACAAAATAGTACTAAGCTGGAAGAAAATGGGAAGATTGCTCTAAGTAAACATCAGGTGGGCCAAATTAGAACTGATAAGTAAGAAAGAACCCTGATTTCATTTAAAGAAAAGAACCAGAAATTATTACCTGCTATATACAAGTCATGATTTTCCTAAACCCTCCCCAAATTTTTAATAATCTCTTTTATTAAACTATTTTCTGCAAGTACCCTTACTGACGTGCAGGCTCATTCCAAACAACTGATTGAGTTCATATTCATAGTAACTGCTAGTGCATCTTTACCAATAATTCTTTCTTCACAATTGTGTACTCTCAACTATTTTGTGTGAGAGACTTTCTAAGAACTACTTTATAAGATAATCTACAGTCCTCTGAGGACAATTCTGTGAAATGTCGTTGCTCTTCTATTCTGGCATATGGGGTAAATTGTAAGCAGAAAACACCATCTTTCCTCTCATGTTCTTTGGTCCCTGCTCTGTTTTTATCCTTTTATTTTTTGGGCACTCCTCAAGAAACTCATGTCTTTATGGATCTATGAGAATACAATTATCCATCAATTTATTCATTTGAAAACAATTTCCCAGGGGCACCTGGGTTGCTCAGTCAGTTGTCTCTGACCCTTGATTTCAGCTCAGTTCATGGTCTCTTGGTATATGAGTTTGAGTCCCTCATCGGGCTCTGTGCTGATAGTGTGGGGCCTGCCTGGAATTCTCTCTCTCTCTCTCTCTTTCTCTCTCTCTCAATAAAACTTAAAAAAAAAGCAATTTCCCTTATCTAATTTATGTTATTGTTTATACAGACTAAGATCCTTTCTTTATCAGAATTCTGAATTCCCATTTTAGAGGTTCAATATCAAGAGAGTTCTGAAAATATTCATTCAAATGTAACATTTATGTTAATGATGAAACTGCTAATATTTGATGAGAATTATTGATGTAGAAATAGAGAAGGAAAAATTTTACCCACATTGATTAGTAGTCAAACTATAATTGTACAACCAACTTTAACCAAATAACTTTCATTGTTTCTGAAAGTCGTAGTTAAGAATAACCTGCTTTTAGTGATTTATTTGGGAATGTGGAAATAATGCTAAAATCACATTTTAAATTAGCAAAAAAAAGAAGAAAGGAAGAATTCTATGCAATATAAAAAAGACTAATTATACTTGTTTCTTTAATGGAAGAACATATCAACTGAGCCCATTATACCAGACATCATTCAGTATTTTCATGCAGTATTTGATTTAATCTCCACAACAATTTTCCCTAAAAGGATTACTGTTTTCCTTTTATTATTGGAGAAATTATGGCTCTGAGAGATTTTTAATCTTATTAAAAGAAACACAACTATATGGGATGCTCAGTCCAGAACCTCAGACTGTAAGTGTATTAATTACAATCACTTGATCAGTTGCTGTAACAAATCCCACATCCTGATGGTTTTTGTTTCTCTTCTGAAGAATGGGATATTTCTTTTTATCCTTCTGTCAGTTATTTAACTAGCTGGCTATCCTTATACTTGGAAGTATGTATAGAAAAGTGAAATAATCTTTACCTATTTGTTAATCATCGATAGTTCAGATAGTGGCATTCAAGTGGCTTTTAAAATACTGTTCTTTTAGTTAGCATTGAGGTTTTTCTTTAAAATGTTTATTTATTCTTTGAGAAAGAGAGAGCATGAGCAGGGGAGGGGCAGAAAGAGGGAAATATAGAATCTGAAGCAGGCTCCAGGCTCTGAGTTGTTAGCACAGAGCCTGACTCGGGGCTCAAACTCACAAACCATGATGAGATCATGACCTGAGATGAAGTCAGACATCTAACTGAGCCCCCCAGGTGCTCCTAGTTAGCACTGATTCTTAAAGAAATGGTTATGTGTTGTTTTTGCAATTGTTATTCCAAAATAATTATTCCAATAAATATTTCCTCCATAAATGTTTAAAAGAACCCATACTTCATTTAATGTCAAACCATGGATTTATCTGTCCTTTTTCTTTTTTTAGTTTTATTGAGATCTAATTGACATATAACATTGTATTTTCCAACGTGTACAACATAATTTATTATATGTATTTATTGCAAAATATACAGTATTTTATGTACTTACATACTTAATATACAGTAAGTTAACATCCAGACCTCACATAGTGATATTTTTTTCTTGTGATGAGAACTTTTAAGGTTTACTTTCTTAGCAACTTGCAAATATACAATATTGTTAAATATAGTCAGCATGCTGTACATTGTGTTCCCCAGAACATATTTATGATATAGCTACAAGTTCTTACCCTTTGATTACCTTTACCCATTTCTTCTACCAAACCTGCCAACTCTGGAAACCACCAATCTGTTCTCTGTATGTATGTTTTTTTTTTTGTTTGTTTGTTTGCTTGTTTGCTTTTGTTTTGTTTTAGATTTCACATATAAGTGAGGTCATACACTGTTTGTCTTTATCTATCTGATTTATTTCACTAGCATAATACCCTCAAGGCCCATTCATTTTGTCACCAATGACAGGATTTTTTTAATGGCTGAATAATATTCTAGTGTGTATGTGCATGTGTGCATGTAGCTTTAAGTATCTACCACATTTTCTTCATCCATTCATCCACCAATGGACACTTCGGTTGTTTCCATGTCTTGGCTATTATAAATAATGCAATAGTGAACATAGAGATGCCAGTATCTTTATGAGATAGTGATTTTTTACCCTTGGTTATATACTTAGAAGTGGAATTGCTGTATTATATGGTAGTTCTAGTTTTAATTTTTGAGGAACATCTATACTGTTTTCCATAGTGGCTGTACCAACTTACATCTTCAACAGTGACAAAGGATTTTCTTTTCTCCACATTTTTGCCAACACTTGTTACATCTTGTACTTTTTATAATAGTCATTGTGATAGGTATGAGATGTTATCTCATTATGATGATTAGTGATATTGAGCATCTTTTCCTGTAAATTTTGACCATTTATATGCCTTCTTTGGAAATGCTTATTCAGTTCCTCTGCCTATTTTGTAATCTGGCTTTTTATTGTTTTCTTTGTTGTTATTGAGTTGTATGAGTTATTTATATATTTTGGGTATTATTAGTCCCTTATCAGATATATGATTTGCAAATAGTTTCTCCTCTTCAGTAGCTTTTTGTTTTTTGATGGTTCCTTTTGCAGCTTTTTAGCTTGATGTCGTCTTACTTGCTTATTTTTCCTTTTGTTGCATTTGCTTTTGATGTCAAATCCAAAAAAATGATCACTAAGACTGATGTCAAGGAGTTTTTCCCTATGTTTTCTCCCACTAGTTTTATGGTTTTAGGTCTTACAATCAAGTCTTGAACACATCCTGAATTGATTTTTGTGTTGGTGTAAGATAGTAACCCAGTTTCATTCTTTTGCATGTGGCTGTCAAATCCTGATAGTTTGACACCATATACTCGTTGTGTGTGTGTGTGTGTGTGTGTGTATCTTGCTCATATTTTAAGTGTAATTAAGATGGTGTTGAGAAAAGAGCACTCTCACCTCATTCCATGTAGTTGTGTAGAATTCTGAAATGGGTCTCTGCTATATTAAACACATGGCTACAAGGTCACCAGGACATCACCACCAATTGGTAAAAAGAGGTGAAAAAAAAAAAGAATCACATGACAAGTTTCATAGGCCAGTCCTGGCAGTATTGTATGTGAAACCCACACACATTCCCTTGGCTAGTATGCAGCCATATTTCACATCTAAATAAAAGAAGGCCCAATAAAGGAGTCTGAGCATGTGCCTGGTAGAAAAGGGAAATGGAAGCTGTGATCAACTAACTGGCCCTAGCCATAGAAAGTTGGGAGCCCTTTACTAAATTTAAATCATAATGGCCTCTCATTGATCACTAACTTTCCCAGTACACCATCAATTACATTAATGCATACTTCCAATATTTCACAGCACTGGGCTAGATGTGTAGGACTATACCTGAATTTAGGTCTCTAAGAGTCTCCATGGCTGCTTTGTTTTTTAGGGAAGAGCCTGACTTTCGAGTCTGCTGCTTATCACATTAACTTCTTATAAAGATGTTTATTACTTTTCAAATAAATTTAGGAGAAAGCTATCTAGGAAAATTTGACCCATTTCTAACCCCTGACTCTGAGCCTAAGAATATAATTCTGCTTCAGTATTAAAAAGTCAGTCATTCCCTTATCTAAATCAGCTACTTACTACAATAAATATATTTGATAAAGCATCTTAACTGCTGCCTTTTTTCTATAGATCTGTGTCCATCATGAAAATAGGATCACTCTTTTAAAGCACTTGGAAAATGTCTCTTTCAATGAAAACACCAATAACACAGCTTCATTTAAATGCATTTTCCATCTCCTTTGTAACATGTAAATTTTTATCACATGGAAAATATGTAGAAATAATTGATTTGTTGCAATTCTTGATCCTAATAGATCTAAAGTTTCTTTTAGAGATACTGGCTATTTTTCATATAAAATGAGTAATTATGATTTAGGTTTTCTGACAAATTAAATTTTCAAATATGCTACAAAAAGAAAATGATTAACAAATATCATAGCATTCGGATTCATTATTTGGGCTTATGATCTCAAAATGAATCAAGAATTAAAGAGGGTTTAAGAAATTTGATCCAAAATTCCTGCGATAAGCTTCTACAACATTTGGGTGTTTTTTTTTTTTTTTTTTCCCAGTGTGTATTAACTGACCAGGGTAAATATGGTTTGACCAAACATCTACTTGGTTAACCCCAGAATTAAATGAGTTTTCTCTTACAGTCATATTTTTCAGTAGAAGATAATAATGAATCAACAATAAAAAGGATACTCATTATGTTTAATTCCCTAGTCCTCAGAAAGCAAACTCATAATTGTTTTCACACTTTTCTTAAATGAATTTATAGTAGGAAAAATTTTACATCAGCGTGGTGTGGTCTATGTAGGTAGAAATATTTATTTCAAACTACATTTCAATGAAAGTAAAATATAAAAAAGACAATATTCAGATCTTTAACCTCAGCAAATCTTCTTTGAGAATAAAAAATACAATAGACAAGTTACAACAACTACACAGATATCAGTTAGCACACATCCAATATATGTGCAAATTTTACATGGTTTATATCATCCTAGAGTAGCAGAAAATGCTTCATTATGGACAGAAATTATCTCATAATAGAACATTCATCACTTATATAATACAAGCCCTTTCAGAACAGACCAAGCACACTATTACAGCTCAAAGGCAACTTTTGAAAGGACTAACACTGAAGGTTATTTTTGCCTTTCTCATTTTCTAAGATTTTGCAAAAGCACAGAAAAGTTCTAGCCATTACTTTTCTCTATTATGTGTGAGGAAATTGAGTCAGAAAGCTAATGATTTCATCTGTCATATGAATTTCACCGTCTTTAAGTAATATTAATAAAATTATGGCATTTTCTTATTGTGCTTTTTGCATGATGAAGTGATAGAGGACTTGGTTCATCTTGAATGGATCTGAAAGATAATTGGACATGTTTTGTAACTGTCTAAAATAGGGGCCAGCTAACTGTGGTTCATGGGTGAAATTGAGCCATCTACCTAATATTTTTAGTATGTACCACAAACTAAATTTTTTTTTACATTTTTATTGTCTAAAAATATCAGACTCTTTCATGACAAATAAGAAGTATTTGAAAATCTGGTGACCAAAAATAAAACTTTACCAAAATATAGCTACACTCATTCATTTATATATTGTTCTGTGACTGCTTTTGAACAAGAATGGCAGAGTTGAGTAGTTGTATCAGAGACTATTTGGCCCACGAAGCCTAGATATTTAATGCTTGATCCTTTCTAAAAGAAGTTCACTGATTTCTCATCTAAAGCAAAATGGAAGTTAAAGCATTTCTCACTCAGAAAAATAGGGTTCAGTAGGGGAACGGCAATACGTGATCTGAGACCAGTGTAATGTGTGTGGCACTGTGTCCCCTACATGAGATGATTAAGACAAGTTTGCATTTTACATAAACTCAGCTAAGTCACAACAACATTAACCTGATAAGTAATTCCTTACACCTTCAACTTCTGAATGCCCAAAGAAAAGCAAGGGAAGAGAGGATGTGGAAGAAAATAAAATCATATAGATTCAATCTGAAATGATTTATAGAAAAAATTATAAACATAATTATTATCTAATAACATAAAAAAATGAATGCATTTCACGTGGCTATCTTTTACCTTAATCTGCAAAAAATAAATGCTGATTTGGTACAAAGGATATTTGTTTTATGACAGCAACAGTTTGAAACCCTTTCTTAGGGGAATGCATAGCATATTGCATATGAGAAATGTGTGTGAATTTTATAACTTGGTGTCTATGGTTAAGCAAAATCGAATAAGATAACACAAATATATAGGCATCTGAACAAATGGTAAAGAACATTATCTCTGTGGTTCAGTGATGTGGCTTAAATATCTTTATCCATCATTGAAACCTATAGACTTCCAGTATTAATTTAGACTTGCTGACAGTTGTGTGGGAAGAATGGTGTCAAAAATACAGCCATACACTTTTCACCCCTTAGTTAAACGTCACTCACATTTTCCAACACGAGCCTTTTATTGACTGAGCTTTCACCTTGGAGGTGAAGATTAGCAGCTCAGAATGCCTGGTTGTTCTCGATTGGTTATGTGTTTGATGCAGAGTCAAATAAATGCTTAAGTCAATCAAGAGATTTCCAATTGCTTTTGAATTTGCAGGGTACAAATAAAACTTTGCCTTTGAATGGATAGCAGATTTAACTTCAGATTACAAGACACACATCTATGTCATTAAAAGTACTATTTTTCAAATTGTTCCTATGTAGAAAATAAGGTTAAAAAAAGTGAATTCTGGCCAACATTCTGACATATTTTTCCCATAGGGATTTAGAACAAAATTGTTGCCATTAGTTCATAATGTGAATTGGCGCCTCAGGATATTTTTAGGGAAGAAAAACTTTAAAACAAGTGAGAAATCATATCCATCTAAAAAAGCTACAGGCAAAAGGTGTTATGCTTTGTGACAAACTAAGATGTAGCTTTTAAATAAGTGATTCCCAGTTTTCGGTTCTAACACTTCTCACTTTCTATCATACGTTCTGGATATTACAAGTAAACTGTCTCTAAAGAACACTGTTTACCAAATGAGTACCCATGGTGACTACAAACAAATGACCCATCCTTATATTCTAAACATAAACCATGTAAAAGATGTACATGGTAAAGTCTAAAAATAAGGTTCTGAAAAAATTGGCTTATATTTTATAGCTTGTCACCATTAAACACTGATATGAAAATAGTTGGGACCTACTGTAAAGTATCTTTTGAATAGTGCATTCAGAGCTGATATGTTCAGAAATACAACCTGAGTTAATACCATGATTCTAATGAGTTTATTGAGTCATTAACTCCACTCTCAGGCTTTTTGTTTGTTTAACTCTTGGTAAGTGATCCCAGCTAAAGTATGAAAGCCCAGATTTAACCTCTCTCTTAACCAGGCCAGCCAAGTGATGTTGAGATGGTTGATTGTAGCTATGAGAAGGAACATATTAGAACAAATGAAAGCATCAACTAACCCATTACTAAGGGCTTACTTTGTGCTTGGTCCTGTTTTACATAAATACTATTAGCAGCCCTAACATACGTACTATGAATAACCTCATTTTACAGAGGAGGACAGAGATATTTAGAAAAGGTAAGGAGTGTTGTCAAGATTACACACTAGTAAATGGCATGGAAATAAAGAATGATGTGATCTGGCTACTCCAACATTTTACGTAAAACAGTAATTAATACATACTCTTCTTCACAGATTTTAGTAGTGAAATATTTTGGATTTATTACAAAAGGACTCAGTACACTAACATTAGATTTATAGGAGTACATTTATTGACAGAAGATCTATAAGAAAAAAAATAAATCTCAGACTTGCTATGCATATTAGTCATTAACGTTTTGAATTTCTACAGTATGACTGGGTTAGGATGTTGGAATCAGAGAAATGATAGAGTCCCAAGTCCACCTGTTACTAGCACTGGGACATGAATCACTCTGAATGGGTTTCTCCTCCAATCAAGTCAGCATGATGAAAACATGCATGTCATATTCTTATGAGAATTAAAGAGGAAATATAATTAAAATGATCTTTATAAAATGTAAAGTGCATAGAATTACAAGTTGTAGATACATAAATATCACATAGTCATATCTAATAGGAAACATTCTATCAACAAATGCATGGTCTTATTTATATACATGTCAGTTTTTATTTTATTCTGATATCCCTCAGTATTTCCTATTATAGAATAAGATCCTCAAAACTGAAAATTAAAAAAAAAAAAGGTCAGAGTGTCACTAGTATAGGTATTGACAACCAAGGTATTAGCATTACTTGGCTGCATTTCTGTGTAAGTTCTCAAGTTTTATCACAAAAGTTGATTTTTGTGAAAAGGGATTTCAGAGGCCATTTCTGCAAGTGATGGTGTCAGCCGGAGTTTTTAAAATACACACGATGATTTATTTAAATGTATATTCCATGAACAACTGGAGCCTTTGGAAAGTATCAGTTGTTCACCCAGTGAGAAAATACTATTTAATCCATAAATGCAAGCCAGGTGTTTTTTTGTTTGTTTGTTTTTTAAATTAGATGCTATGACTGATGGAAGGTTTGGGTGTGAACCTTCTAGTGGCTGGTGCTACACTTTGCATATAATTTCCAGTATTTCTTTTCTCCATAATTGTGAAACCTTTCTTATTGTTGTGCCCAATTCATGAGTCCCCTGAGACCCCCAAGGAGCCGACACCGATGCAAGTACATAAGGGTCTTTATTACAAGCTCGAGCAAGGGCTCACTCGTCAACCGGTGTCGTGGCAGCAAGGTGAAGCCCTGAACAATAGTGAGCAGGGTTTTTATGGGGTAAGGGACGGGGGGTGTTACAGTGCACACATTGTACATATAACATCATCACATAAGCACCAATTACAATTGTATAGTACCCATGGTAACAGCTTTGACCATTCAGTATCTGTGAGGTGTTCATTACTTTTGATGGGACCCAATCATGACTTTTGAGAATCCTTTGAAAATGACCAATTATGAGGTGAGTTCAAAGGGCCCACGTGGGATTCAGGCAAGCGGTGAGAAATTGGCTACTTTGTATAAAATAACTGTTTGCAGTTCCCAGCCTTGACTCAGACCATAGGAATGTTTTTTTGATTAGCTGATCTAAGGGCGGTCCGAGGATGGCTTTAGCCTTGAACAGTCTGAGGCTTTTCCTGGAACTGGGACTGGGGCTACGTGCAGCCCGAGGTTGCTCTTAATGGAGGACTTAATTTTAGGCTCTTCAGTTATAAGCTACAGGTTGGCAATCCATGACAAGTTTACAGGGCAAAATAAGTGTGAGTGGCTCTTCGCTGCTAGTTCAGTTAACGGCACAAACATACAGGAACAATAATTAGCATCATCCATTCACAGCTAAAATATCTGCTTTTGCACTGAAGTTCTGAATTATTTAGGCAATAGATTGAAGATGAAGAGCAAGAAAGGAAAGGAAAGAGAGTGATTCATTTTCCCACACACTTAGCCATCTGGATGTGCCTGCTTTCTTTACATTTCTTAGATCTAGTCCTCTAAGAGTGGACCTGTGTGTTCTCTTATAAACAATATATCTTTCTAGTAAGCCTTTAAAATCAACCTTGGTGAGACAGAAGAAGTGAGAGAGGGCACACGTTTATTATTATTATTTAAAGTACATCTAATGCGCTTGAATTTGCAATGCTGAGATCAAGAGTTGCATGCTCTACTGACTAAACCAGGCAGGCACATCAAGAGAGGGCAGAAATTTAAAGAAATTTTAAAAGTATGTCCTTGGAGGGGCGCCTGGGTGCCACAGTCTGTTGAGCATCTGGCTTCGGCTTAGGTCATGATATAGCGGGTTTTGGGTTTGAGCCCCAGGTCGGGCTCTGTGCTGATAGCTAGCTCAGAGCCTGGAGCCTGTCTTTGGATTCTGTGTCGCCCTCTTTCTATGACCCTCCCCTGCTCACACTGCCCACCCCCCGCCTCAAAAAATAAAACCTAAAAAAAAATTTTTAATGTGTCCTTGGAAAGAATAAAGGCTGCACTGTTGTATGGGTAAAGGACTGATGGTCGCTACTGTTTGGGATGAGAAATGATAATTTGCAAAATAACTTTTTAAATGTTTGTTTATTTTGGGAGTGGGGGAGGAGAGGCAGAGAGAGAGCAGGCTCCACACTGTCAGCACCGAACTGGATGTGGGGCTTTATCTCAGGAACCATGAGATTATGACTTGAGTCAGGCACTTAACTGATTGAGCCACCCAGGTGCCCTGAAGAACTCAAGTTCTGCTCTTGGCCTCTTTCATATTACCCTGGATGATCTTTCCTGACCCCACAAACTCAGTATGCCTTTTATTTTGAAATTGAAAAGCAAGAAGATATTGACCTAATTTGACCTAATTTGATTATTGGGTAGGAATAAAGATGTGTATATGATTTTATAGCCAGTCAAATTGTCATTTAAATAATATGAAGGCATAAACTCATAAAAATAGTAGCATGGTGGTTTCTGAGGGCGGAGAGTGGGGTAAATGAGCAGATGCTGGTGAAATGGTACAGGCTGCCAGCTGTAAGATGAGTAAGTTCTGAGCATCTAGCATACAGCATGGTGACTGTAATTAGCAATACTGTACTATTCACTTGAAAATTGTTGATAGTAGATCTTAAATGTTACTATCACACAAAAGGTAATTATGTGAGAGTACGGAGGTGTCAGTTAACCTCATTGTGCTAAACACTTTGCAGTATGTATATGGATCAAATCATCATACTCTATACTTAAACTTCTATGTCAATAATATCAAAGCTACAAAAAAAGGTAAGATCAATATGGGAGAAATAACCTGACTGGTATATTCTGGGTTATATGCCCACTCACGAGAGACCAGGATGACAGTCTGCTGCAAAATGAAAAATATAGCCAGAGTATATAACCCTCCAGACCATGTATAATCCCAAAATATAGCATCATGGTGGATAGCAGCCAGGATTCAAGAGAAATAGTCAATAACTGGATCCAGAAATTTTAGATCTTTCCCCTCTTAGGAAGTAATAGATCAAGCAGAAAAATAGAGTTAAACAAAATCTGAACAATATAAAGAAAATGATTAACCCGATACAGACTATACATCTATGAAGATACTTTAAAGCAAAGAAAATAAAATATATTCTGAATGGGGAAATTTATTCCATGTTCTTGGGTGAAACAACTTTTTCAGTTTCTCCCAAATGAATCTATACATTTAATAAAATTGTGAAAATAAACCTACCAGATGAGAAGAGGCAAAGTCTATTTTCTCAGAGCTGTTGTACAAAGGAGTCAGCCACCACCGCTGCCAGTGTTTTGGCAGAGACTCAAAAGCAGGCAGAAAAGTGGGAAAGCTTTATAGTGGAAAAAAAAGGGAAAGCTTTAGGTATATCCTTATTAGAGGCTGGTGTGGTAAAACCACAGACTAAATAGAAGAGTAGTATCCTGTGTGATTGGTTAGGGGTACATATTTGGCTTTCCATGATTGATCATAAGGTAGGATTAAGGACAAAAATAAAGAAAGCTATGTTTATTAACCAAGTCCTGGGTCTTTTGGGCCAATTGTTACAGGGAGTACTATTGGTTTCTTTGTTTACTAGTGATAGTGGTCTGACTGGCCACATAAGAGGCTAACTTCTATAGACAATGGGTTCATTTCCTGGACTGCAGACTGCAGACTGTGGGTGCAAATACTGTTTTAGGTATGATCTGGACATTGTATATTCAGTCTTTCACAGTCAGAATCAATGACTGATGAATTTTAAGAGCGATCCTAAGAAATTTATTTAAAAATTTGTGTTGAAGAACTAAGGAGAACTAATTTAATTTCAGAAATGAATAAGGAGGAAAGATTTATGGTAAAATACATTCTAAATGTTATATTAATAAAAATAATATGCTAATGACAGTATGACTTAAAAACACAAATGGAAGAATATGGTTATTTCAAAAAGGGTTCCACATATATTTGGGGAATTAATTCCCCATGATTAAAATGACACAATGAACAATTTATAAAGGACAAATTATTTCACAGACAGCATCAGGAGAATAACTTCACTAAGGAGAAGATCAAACTGAACTCTAATTTTGAGCATAGAAGTGTCAAAAATAAATCTACAAATTTAATAGGCATTGAAAAGAGAAAATAACTTCTATAAAAGTAGAAACTATAAAGGTAGCACAAAAATTAATTCTTCTTATAAGGCAAAGGGAAAAAAGAGCAATTTAAATAAATATAAGACTTAAAGAGATACTTGCATTTCTAAGTTTAAAAAAGAACAGTAATGGATAAAATCTAAAATTAGCCAGGTTATCAAAAATAAAATAACAAGACTCCAATTAGAAAGATTAGCAAGGAACACCCTAAGAGGCAGTTTATAAATGAGAAAAGCCCAAATACAAGGATGTCCACAGATGCTCAGTTTCATCAAGAAAGAAAAAATATATATATAGATCCCTCTCCCCTAGCAAATTGGCAAAGATTAGAAAGTGTATCTACCAAAATGTTGGTGGGCTTGTAGGACGCCTTATGTACTATTAATCTGAGTGTAGACTGGTGCAGCCCTTCTGAGGAGCAATTTGACAGTGCTTAGTCAAAATCAGTACATATATAGAGACCTTGTGATACTCCAATTGCCATCTGGGAGTATGCCCCAAGGAAATATTTACATAACAACACAGTTATATGAGGATGTTGCTGGAAGTTTTGTTTACACATCAAGGAGTTGGGGAGGTCATTTAGATAGCCATCTCTCAGGGAATGACAAAACACAGTAGATACCCATTCTGGAATACCGCATAGCCGTAGAATGAACATAATAAACGTGTACACAGCAATGTGGAAAAAGCAAATTTCTGAGTTAAGTAAAAATAGAATGAATTTATGGAAAACAAACTATAAAATGCATTTGTAAGAATGTGTATAAATCAAGTGCCCTACCCACATAAAAACAGTTGCATATGAGAGAAGATAAGAGTAGGGATGAGTTAAAAAGAAATGATCAAATTAATAAATGGAACTGGAGGGACGAATGCAAGCCAATGATGAGAGTGTTTTATTAACTAGGGATCTGTAGTAACTCAGATTTATACACTTGAGGCCGTAAGTAAGTGCGTATAAACTAAAAGGATTTATTCTGCCTTGCCTAGCAAATAGCAAATTACTCCTGGACTCTAAGCAGAGAGGGGTGTGGTCAGAGTAAGGGTACTCGCAATGTCATTCTCAGTAGCCCTGAAGATTACACAGGAAGGCACAATACCAGGGCCTGTACAAGAGAAAATTAGAGGCTTTTTAACATATGCTGTATTATGTATTATATGCTCTAATTATTAACATAATGCTGTAGGAATGTGACAGCGAGTCACTTTTTCTTTTACCTGGAAGCAGAGACAAACTAGTTAAAAAAGCCACAGATCATCTTACCTGATCAACATCAGCCATCATCCAAACTGAAAGCCTATGGATGGATGGGTACGGGGGTTCCAGGCTATTCAAATGCTCCCTCTGATATCCTTCTGGGTTGTGAATCATCTTGGTTAACCTGGTAGCATAGCAATATTATCAATAGTAGCCCTTAGATTCAGCTCTTTGCAGAAAGAGACAGATTTTATAGAATTTTTTTTTAACTTTTCTAGAAATTTAGGAAAAGTAACATTCACTTCTAAGTATTTTAGAAATGTAGATTTTGCACAACTGCACCTGCTTCATTTTAGTGTTGTCTGTCAACAAATGCATGCATCATTTAGTCTTTAATTCCATCAACAGCTATTAATTATTTGAGCCTGACACTCTGTTGGGTGCTAAGAGTATGACTTTGAAAAATGTGTAGTCGCTTTCCATGAGGAACTCACAGATATAGGTATTTTTTATGCACAAAAATCAGAGCCAAAATCATAAATAGGAAAAAATATCTCAGCAGGTAAGATGAAGGGACTACGCATAGAGAAGAGCATGTGCAAAAACAGAAGTTTGAGAGTTTGGCTTCTTTACGGAATGTTGAGAATATTTTCCAGCAAGAGGGATCGGTACTTACGAGGCAGTTTGGAAAGGGATATAGTTAGCACAGTTGAGACTGGCTTATAAATAGTTTTCAATGCCATCGTCATGTATCTCAACCTCACTAGAAGAAAATGGAAGATTTATCTTGAGTTTTAAGCAGAGAGTGACACGATCCACTTTACAGTTCAAGCAGTAATTTTGGCAACACATCCTTTCTAGGCTGAGATTTAGAGTATAGTGTAAATACGGGCAGAGGGCTAAATAATAAGTGCATTACATCTCAAGAAAATATGCTCTTATTATCTTGCCATTCACCCCAAGTACTCATTAACACATTCCTTCAAAAATGTGTATTTTGAAATCAACTCCTATCTCATGGACATATCCCAAATCCTAAATATCAAACCATTCTAGCTCTGTAGGAGGTTTTGTTTTGTTTTGTTTTGTTTTGTTTTCTGTGCTCATCTATTGTCTAGGGCTTATTTCTGCTACTGCCCTTTTATTTGATATTTTTGTATTGGTTTTGAAAATAATAATTAGATTCCTGTGTTTGGTCTACAAAACCATTTTACCCTGAGTATGGCAAGGAAAAAGAGATCTGTGTCTTTCTGGAAAACAGTTTTATTCTTCTTTCTCAAATTTCTGCACTTTTGCATAAAAAAATAAACAGAGGGAGTCTGAGAAAGGAGAGGGACTTGAAAGAGAATGAAGGCTCATCTTGGATCTGTGAAATCTGACAAAGGGTATTGAAATAGAAATATTTATGCTGTTTGCTATGCAGGTTAATATTGTGGTATGCCTAAAAGTCCTGGAAAACTTTTCTCTGTTATATAGAAGTTCAGCAAGACTTTATTTAGCTTTTTTTTTTTTTTAAGAAAGAATGTATAATATTTTGTTTTTGTGTCCACAAACTTACCCAGATATAGCTAGCTTATTATTTAGATACAGACCTTGATTTGCTGCCACTAGTCTGGCACAAAAATTTTTATAAGAATAATTTTGGATGAGAAACAATGTCATCAATAAGAACAAACAAATATATATTTTATAGGCCCTGTTCCAAGAATCCCTGCTACTGTTTATGTGGCTGTTTCACGCATCAGTATTATTAGATGATAATGAGACAATATAATAGGTTATGTTACAAAACGCTAATCATTTACTGCCACTTTATGGGTTTTTATTCAGATAAGTTTTTTAGAAATGTTAGAAAATTCATAATAAAAACCTTACGAATCTATTCCTTCCTCTTTGGCAACACCTTGCATGTAAACCATGCCTGCCTTGCCTTTATGTATTCATGTATCATGTAAAGTATAATTTCATTTCACTTATCAATATCATGGTCATTTTCTCATATTGTAAAAAAAATTCTTAAAAGCATACTTTTATGGATACAGATTATTCTATAATAATGGACACTCTAATTTGAAATTTTTCATAGCATAGAGATTATGAACCTGAGCTCCAGAGCCAGATACCTGAGCTTTTATTTTCCTTTTTATTATTATTTTTTTTTTTTTAGAGAGAGAGCACAAGCTGGAAAAAAGAGCAAAGAGATGGAGGGAGGGAGGGAGGGAAAGAGAGAGAGAGAGAGAGAGAGAGAGAGAGAATCCTTAGCAGGCTCCACAGTTAGCATGAAGCCCAGTGTGGGGACTGATCCTATGGCCCTGGGATCATGACCTGAGGGGAGATCAAGAGTCAGTCACTCAACCGACTAAGCCACCCAAGTGTTCCAATACCTGAGCTTTAATTAGCACCTCACCATGACTGATGTGAACTTGAATAAATTCCTTAACCTCTCACTCTCTCAGTTTCCAAATATGAAAACTAGCAGTAAAATGAATACCTACACCATAGAGTTGTTCTTCTAATTAGATGGTTTTATATATGCAGAGCAATTTATATATCCAACAACACCTGGATATGATACAGACTATATAAATAATAGATATCATTACTTATTTTTTTAGATCCCATATTGATAGCCATTTGGATTGTTTCCAACTTCACAGACTTTTGAATAACAATATGCTTAACAAATTTGAGTATAAATCTGTCAAAGAATATCACAGCCAAATAATTTGTAATTTTGATATATACTGCAAAATCACCTTCCAGAAAAGCTACAAAATTTACACTATCATCTGTCAGGTTGGGAGAGATTGCTTGATAAGCATTAACATGCCTCATAATTAAGTAGAATACATTTTATTGGCAGAAAAATTAAATATTTTGTTTGTAATCTATACTTTTATTTTTAAAATTTCCTAGTTATATCATTCCTTTTTGATATTTTCTTTTAGACATACTTTTAATAGTTTTAGTATTCTACAGATATTTAATTTATTTTATTTATTCAAAAAAATCATCTAAGGATATTTTTCCAGTTTATATTTGAATGTCTTGAGTAGGAATTATCTGCCTCATTTATGCTTTTAGTTTGTGCAGACATTTAATATTGTTTTCCTGACTTAATGTTTTCTTGGCATATTTGTGATCATTAGTTTATCATCTTATATAATTTATTCGTCTTCTGTATGAGACCATGTCTTGAAAGTACCAGACATTTGGACTTTGTTTCAGGTTTGCTCTACCTTCTAATATTGAAATTTAACTCATTCACTTTTATTGCTTTAGTTTAAATACTTGTCCTTGAATCTGTCATCTTTTTTGTCTCAGTGTTAGATGATTTACTATTTACTCATTTCTTTTTAATTTTGCTAAATACAACTAACGCCTGCCTTTCCCCCTTTCTTCTCCCTGTGAGAAATTACACCCATTAGTATAATGGTTATTATTAGTTACATCTTTTTTAAAAAATCTAATTTCAAAGTTTTTACTGAAACCCTATCAGGTCTTCTGGTTCAAAATAATCTTTGGCTAAAGTCTTTGCCAGAATTTCTTTAGTTTGACACCAAAATATGTATAAAAATGAAAACAATCCTTGCCAGGAAAAAGGATTCTGGAATATTTGAAGATTGTCCACTACCTGTGAGTATGATCTTCCTGCCATAGGTGTAACTCAGGAACCAGACTGATAGAGAAAAGGGAGCTTTTTTTTTTTTTTTTCCCTATGTACCCTACTCCATGTCTAAATTTTACAAAAGCTCAGACACTGAGCCACGGGAAGATTAGATATGGCTGCTCATAGAAAATGAAAGAAATATGATAGACATAAGCAAAAAATGTTTCACCTTTAGAAGTGAAAGAACAGATGAAAAAGAAATTAGCATTTACAATAAAAAAGCAACCTAGCCAATGAGACACAGATACTGCAGGGGCTTGGACTAGCAGCAGTAAGGCTTTCACCTTCCAGGCCCAAAGATTTTGATTCTCAGTAATTGAAGCAGAGAATATGGAGTAGACCATAGACATGTGCAATTTTATATTGTTCTTGACAATTTTTTTTACTGCGGGAATAATAGTCGTCAATACAGACCATTACCAGACCTGACACTATGCATTCTCAAGTACAAAAATACCTTGGAGCAGGGGGGTGGGCATGGGGGACACACAATACATTCCCAATTTATCAAGAAGGAAGCAGCAAATATTTTGATTATAACACATTTCAAGCAGATCGGCCTCTTAGCTAGAAATGTTTACTTGAAAAAAATATGTGTGCTGGCATCAAAGAGATGGACTCATAGAAGAGATTAAAAGTGAGTAAGTTAGGAGTGCCAGGATGGTTCAGTCAAGTAAGTGTCCTACTGATGATTTCAGCTCAGGTCATGATCTCACAGTTCATGTGTCAGGCTTCAGCTTGGGATTCTCTCTCTCCTCCCCTCTCTCTGCCTCTCCTCTGCCTGCACTCTCTCTCTTTCTAAATAAATAAACAAATAAGCAAAGTTTAAAAAAATAAACATTAACAAGAACTAGAGCTCTGAATTTGAGGCTGCATATAAATGGACATAAATGCAAAAATTCTATTTGGAATGCTTTATTAACCTGGCATTTCCAATTGACATAACCTATACATCAGTGTATGCCATGAAGATCAATCAGAGTTGTGTAAGACCATCAGAGGCTGTGCAGTTGATCTTTGGGAAAACTGGAAGAAGGAAACACCTCTTCTGACACCTGCCAATATCTCTGACCTCATTCAGCAAGTATATATCTCATGCCGTTAATCTCTAGGGTTTTTCATTAATGAGAGTCAACTTCAAATCTTCCCACACTGGTTTCCTAAATGTGAGTCTTGTGGGGCAAAATGGATGATGGTGATTATTATGAAGATGGTAATAAAGCCCACCATTTAATGAGACCCATATATGTACCTAGTTTTGTGATGTTACTTACATATCCTGCGAATTAAATCTCCCAACAGTGCTATTATTATCTCCATTTCATAGGTAAAGACAATGCTTGTGAGAAAAAATGTAAGTAATTCACAGCTACATAGTTATAAAGAAATATATTTGGGATTTAACACCGTTACTCCAAAAATCGGGATTTCTACCTCTTACGTATCATGGCCCGTGGTGCCATGCATATCATGTACAGTCAGTTGATACCACCTGTTTGCTCTCCATTAGGTTCGGTTACATTCCCAGAATGGAGAAGGCTTGTTGACAAAAATGTGCCCTCTCTAAATCTCCAGGAAGACATTTTAACTAAGTTACATCTCCAGTTTATTGCTATTATGAGGTAGGTCTTTCACAAAAATTCAAAGTTCCTTCCATTGTGTTATCCTACACAAAGTATAATTGTATTTTGCTTCTGTTGCATTGAATCATAGCCTATTATTTTAATCCCTTAAGGAAGACTGGAATGTTTCTAATGATAAGCTGTTAGGAAAAATTAGTTTTCCATCAACGAGATATTATTTGTATTTAAGTGCTAGGGATCAGCTCATTTACTAGAGTGTGACCCTGATTTGCCATTTTCCCACATCTTCTTTCTGGTCTTCCCACTAGTATCAATGAAACTGGCCTGTATATTTTTATTTTTAATGAAACATGACAATTGGAACACATGAGTTAAAAATAACTGTTTAGTAGAGTGAATTATTTGAATTTTAGTAGGAAAGTCTGAAAAATTGTTCTGTAATTCAAGAGAATATACCCACAAGTGAGGATGTGGGGCCCCAAAGAGGGATGGCAAAAGGTGCAACTTGAAACAAAAGAATAATCCCTATTTATATATTTGTCTTGAATTCTACCTCCTCCTAAGATTTAAACCTGCATATGCTTTCTGCCTATTTAAATATTAGTAGGGAAAAGCAAGAATAAATATATGTACAAACTTTCTTGTATCAAATTTGGCCGTTATAAACAATTTCATGATCCCTTCTAGTCTTTCTGGAAACATCTCTAAGCAAAGACTTACAGGATATTGCATCTCTTACTGTAATCATTCTGAGGTCCAGGACTTTAACTGTGTTGTGGTATCTTAGATTGATTAGTATCTTTGGGTTGAGCCAAGCTAACCAAACTCTTAAGAGATTACAAAGTAAACTAGAATTCCATTATATTAATAGATATATCTAAAGCACTATAATATTTTACTGGCTGACCAATAAAATTTCTTTCCTCTGAGAAACTACTTAATTAACTGGTACATAATAAAATAATTGTGTATTGAGCATCATTTTAGCTAAGGGAGAGTTCGTTAACTAACTCTATGACTAAAATCCTAAAAGCCTGATACATCTATTTCTACCATTTGGTGTCCTGGATTCTTTTTCTGAGACTGTTATGAAATTTTTACCACAAACTGGGTGGCTTAAAATAATAGGAATGAATTCTCTATCCACTCTGAAGGACAGAAGTCTGAAATCAAGGTGTTGCAGGGTCACACTCTATCTGGAGGCCCCTTTCATTGTCTCTTCTCGCTTCTGAAGGTTGTAGGTATTGAGTGCCTTCCTTGGCTTGAGGCAACATCACTCTATCTCTGTTTCTATATGCACATCACTTTTCCCTGTGTAGAATTCTGTCTTCTCTTCTATGTCTTATAAGGACACTTGTTATTGGATTTAGGTCCTATCGGAATAATTCAAGATAATTTCAAGATTCTTTTTTTTTTTTAACTTTTTAATGTTTATTTATTTTTGAAAGAGAGAGACAGAGACAGAGCATGAATGGAGGAAGGGCAGGGAGGGTGGCGAGCAGAGAGAGACAGACAGACAGAACCAAAGCAATCTCCAGGCTCTGAGCAGTCAGCACAGAGCCTAAGGCAGGGCTCGAATTCATGAGCTGTGAGACCATGACCTCAGTAGAAGTCAGGTGCTTAACCTGACTGAGCCACCCAGGGGCCCCTCATCTCAAGATGCTTAATTACATCTGCAAAGTCACATCCCCAGTTTCAAGGGGCATAAACATTTTTTTTAAAACAAGAATACTTCATGATTCTGTCTTCCCTGCCATGCTAATCTTCTCTGTAGTGTTCTAATTTTAATGCATGTGCTGAAAAAATGAGCACCACTAACATTATTTTTTGAGATCATCATTCAGCCCACTACAGGCATCCTGTACTTGAGAGCTAGAGTATCAAATGGCCATTTGTCCAGGTGCCTCTTCCTCTGCAGTGGATAGTATCAAGAGTACATAAATCCTGGGCTCCTTTTTCTTTGACCTCTTTTCTTGATTTTAAGTAGAACCTCCCTCTTTTATTAACTCACTTGATATATTTTTAGAAACTGAAAGACATAGTATACAAGAAAGTACATGGTATAAGATAAGTTTGTAGAGAGGGAGACTGAGTAATGTAGCATCTTGGAAGCCATAGGAAAAAATAGGAACTTTATTCCAAGTATGGTGGAATACTTATAACTAGTGAAACTTATCTATAACTTTACCCATGTTGAATTATGAGTGTCCTTATACATATCTCCATATATGTAAATGGCTAGGCTTAAGAGAACACTATTTCTTGTCTAGATGCAACACTGGAATTTTCAATGCTGGACAAGTTGAGAGTAACTTCCATGGGAGCCAATGCAAATGAAAAGAAAATATGTTTATATTGCTATTTCCATGCCTTAGAGTTCAGTTTTTCCATTCCTCTTGCTAAGGTGCTAACTGATGTTGATTAAAGGATGAATACATGGTTGCTTTTGCAGAGACAGGTGGTCAGGGTGCAGAAACTGTCAGCATTTCCAATTTTGCTACTCTCTCTTGACTTCTGAACCTCACATACTCTGCATTTTGTGTTGTGGACCTCAGAAGGTACTACAACACCTTTCCCCTTCCTCTCCTAACTCCTACTTCATCGATACACAATTTTTAAGCCAAAATTGTCAGGCCATCACAACGATGGTTTTTCTCAAGCCATCATCTATTCCTCCTTTGTGAGTCTTCTCCCAAGCCATACTGTTACCGGTACACATTCCATCTCCTTAACTTAAGCAGCTTCTAGAATCCTGTTCCATCCCCCCCACCCCACCACTGGTCAATGATAAATTAGAACAGCCCTACATCTAAACCAGCCCTTTATTTCTCTGCCTAAATACCTAAATATTCATGTTCTTGAACTTCTCTTTCACTCACCACTTCACAAAATATACTGATTTCAGTGTTCATATATAATGTTAAGAGTTTATTTTATGTTACTGTTAAATGTTTGCACAGTTGTCTGGATGGAGCCCTCCATCTGTCCACACAAAGGAACAGACATTCCACATTATGTCAATGGGTTGTTCTAATGACATATGCACTCAGATGGAATGTGAAAATGAGGCTGCAGAAAGTTTGACCCATATGTGCAAAGAAAAAGAACATTTATGTTAATACTCACTATCTGACTATTAGAAGCATATTATTGATCAATCTATTGCAAGGTGTCACGAGTTTTATAGGAAGTAGAAGATACGCCCTCTGACATTTGGGAATTTACAGAATAAATAAATGCATATCACCAGAAATAAGAAACCATACAGAAGAAATTGGAGACATCTGAGTATCTGTTGAGGTCAGGATGCATAAATCATCCACTGCAAGAGGGACCTCAAGAGTTTTGAGATGCCACAGTATGTGTGTGATGATGGTTGGGGGGAGGGGCTGCAGAAACTTGGCTCCAACACTAATAACTGTATATCCCGGAATTTCCTAGTTTTCAACTGCCAAATGGAGATGCTGAGGTCTTCTCTTTCCAGAACTACTATTAATATTAAATGGATTTATATATGCAAAATATATGGCATATATTTGCTTATATGTTAGTTCTCTGACATCTGCCCTTCCTCAAACAGAAAGTAGAGTTGGAGTCAATGTTACAAATTCAACATTACAACATATATGCCTTGAAGATGACTATCAAGGTGGCTATACAAGCCATAGTCAAAAGAATGACAGGCATCTAACAATTTAGGGAAATATCCATGCATCTAGAAATATCACTAGTTTATTTTTAATCACAAAAATTATTGACATAAATAGAACAACATACCCAAGTAAATATATTCAAAGTTAACTTTATGATGTCTTCAGAAATAAACTTTTTAGTTTTTAGGGGATGGTGCCATCCAAGTGGCTCTTTCTTTTGTTAATGTTTCTTAAAAGAATTTAAACCAGTGATATTTTTGCATATAATATTGACCAACTTAAACACAGATATCCGGAAAACATATGGCATGCTGGTGACTAGACACTGCATGATTTAATTTGTATCTTTTGCGGTATATGACCATACAAAAATAGGCTTTTTATGCATTTGTTCTAGATTAATTAAGCTTGCTGATTACATTGTAATATTGAAATCATAAGGTCTTTTAGCAGAATGAATTTTCCTTTTTTAATTTTATTTGGAGGGGGGTAGGATGCATCATTTCTTTGTTGTTGAAGCTCAGCTGCTTAAGTCATATAAACTTGGTATTGGTGTTGAAAACTTTTGCATCAGATTTTTCTAACATATGATATGCTCTATGATATGATGATTAAAGCCGTCCTTCATTAAAAAAAAATCCCTATCTAATCTATTCCAGTTTTGTTTGGTTTTCTATTGCATGAACCAGTTATTCTTATATTGGATCATTTTGGTTCTTTTCTATTTCCAGTAGTCTGAATTCACATACTTGAATCTCCTTATGACTTTAATTTGCTTTCACTACATCTAAAAGTTAATAATAAATAAATCGATTTTTAGACCGATTTATTGTTTCTTTAATTTTTTTTATGTTTTAATTTATTTCTGAGAGAGAGAGAGAGAGCAGGGAAGGTTCAGAGAGAGAGCAAGATACAGAACTTGAAGCAGTCTCCAGACTCTGAGCTGTCAGCACAGAGCCCGATGCCGGGCTCGAACCCACAAAGCGTGAGATCATAATCTAAGCCGAAGTAGGATGCTCACCCAACTGAGCCACCCAGGTGCCCCATTTATTCTGTTTTTAATATTTCTAACTTATATGTAGGTGTTATAATGATGCTATTTGCCTTTAAAACATACCATTTTTCTCAAATCTTCCTTTTTATCTAATGTTGCTTTCTTAACTATAGTTTGAGCTTTTGTTTTATGGCATTTGTATTCATATTAGCTAGTTATAAAGCATGGAATGATCCAAAGGCTTTACCTTCTATTGTGTGATATTTTTTCTGGAGTGTTTCTTTATGTTTTTTTCTTCCTTCCTTTCAATATATCAGGATCTCATGGTATAGTTCACAGAGAGAAAGAGAGCTGACCTCCGACCAGTGGAAACAGAGTCATGATTAGTCATTCAATGAAAATATGTCAGAAAAAGGAGGTTTGAGCAAAGCTACAGATTGAGAATCTGCTATTTCTTGTGTTATAGCTACTCTTGTGTGACCAGGGAAATGGAGAATTCGGCAGGATAATCCAGTTGAAACAATATTCTCTGTTTGAAAGATTTTTTGAAAATTCCTATCTACCTGAAAGGTGATATTATTATATTATTTTTCTGGGAGGATTGATATGGATAATTTCTCCAATTTAGTGTTTAACTATTTGGCTTTCATTTAGTCTTGTTAGCAAGGGGCATTATGAGAATTGTCAGAATTTTGTCAACTCTTATGTAAAACTTCTATGAAATCACTCTTTGCTGTATTTCTACATATTGTTATCCTTCTGGTCATCATCTTTAATGTGTATCATAGGAGATTGTATAACTTTTCTCTGTTGGTTGCTATGTTACTTTTTTTTTTTTTTTGTCCTTTTCTTTATAGGCATCAGGGTAGGATATGATCCAAGGAATTTTCTATCTTCCAATTCAATGGTGAAACCTGCCTAAAAAATATTGTTTATTTCCCCAGTATAAATGAGTTTCCATATCCTCTGCCACTTTGTAGGTTGGCTGCCTCCATATGTTGAGAAGAACTGTTTATTTACCAATTTCCCCAGCCCTAACCCCTTTCCTCATCAAATCAGTCCCAGGATGTTTTGAGCACAAAGTGCTGAAAGATGGAATGTGCCCTGAAACTACCTCTCTTGACTTTATAGATTAATACAATTTCTGGTGTAGGCCCATGGGCATCTCAAGAATGTGAAATCTTAGAAACCATTTAATGTAAAAATCCCCTTGAATAAAAGCCTCCACCACTGCTTGACATTGTTAAATACTTTTCCTTAGATCTGTGTAGAGAATTCATGAACAGGAATGAAACATGAAAGGATAATTTAAGGTTTTCTATTGTCCACAGTTTGGTTTGTACAAAATATTTTATAGACAGAGCTTAGTTATCATAGGACACCTTTACTTAACTTGGTTTAATGAACAAATTCCACTTTTTTCTAGAGAAAATCCTGGGCATGGCAGACCATATGGAGGTATGGCTTGCTTTCCTTAGATCTGTGTAGAGAATTCATGAACAGGAATGAAACATGAAAGCATAATTTAAGGTTTTCTATTGTCCACAGTTTGGTTTGTACAAAATATGTTATAGACAGAAGTTAGTTATCATAGGACAGCTTTACTTAACTTGGCTTAATGAACAAATTCCACTTTTTTCTAGAGAAAATCCTGGGCATGGAAGACCATATGGAGGTATGGCTTGCATGATAAATGTAAAGTTAAATATGGAAATGTGAAGAGCTTCAGACATCATTTACATTTATTGACAATACACAGTGACTTCCTTAATAGATAAGTGGATTAGGTATGCATCATGATCTATCTGTAAATTGATAAACACTGAATCACATTCAAACCATTGAACATATAAATTCTTCTTTAAGGACCATCTTGTGACTTTTCGTGTAAAGTTCCTTAAAGTGGGGATACTTGGGGAGACCGTTTTTGACTAGCTTGTGGAGTTCTTAGAATAAAAACATCACAATAATTACTATTAATATCTACAGCTTCTAATTTATTGAGCACTACACCTGGTATACAAAGACTATAGAGGTATGTTTGGTGAAACATTAATGAAACCTTGTTCTCATAACTATAAATACTATTATGAAAGTATTGCATTGATCATGACCTTTGAAAATCTAAGAGAAACTTACAAGAAGTACCATATTAAAAATGTTATGTCTCTTGAAGTAATTATATGATATTTTTTTGGAGGTCTTTGACAATCTTTCTTATTCTTTTCTCTAACCCCATCTGCCTCTAACTTATGGAAATTATCTTTTATCATGTACTTTTTATTTATAAAAACTACATAACTGTTAGACTTTTAATATTAAGACAACATAGGGGTGCTTGAGTGGCTCAGTTGGTTAAGTGGCTGCCTTTGGCTCAGGTCATTATCTCATGGTTCGCGGGGTCAAGCCCCATATTGGGCTCTCTGCTGTCTGTGCAGAGCCCACTTCAGATCCTCTGTCCCCCTTTCCCTCTGCCTGCCCCCTTGTGTTCTCTCTCTCTTTCTCTCAAAAATAAATAAATAAAAATTCATAAAAAAAATACTAAGACAACATAAATTCAAGGTATAGTTTTAGTCTTTCCTCTTACTCCATCCACAATTATAGCTCACTCGCTCTCTCCATCCCTCTCTGCTTATTAAGATTTAAGGTCAACTGATAGAAGAAACTAACAAAAAGCTCCTTTTGTATCAATCAGCACTTTGTTTTATTTAGGTAAATTTTAAATCAGTTTTAGTAGCAAAGTTATTATTCATTGGGGAATAAAGATGATAAATGCTTCAAATTTTATAACTGGAGCAGGTATAAAATTTATTGTTCTTTGTCAAAAAATGTTTACATAATTAAAATAGTCTGAAAGGCTAAAAAAAATCCATCTAACTTTCCTTAGTACCTACTCTTACAAGACACCAATGCAAATGAATTGATGTTGGTTACCAGACAATAATTTACATTTTTAACATTTTTTTTATGAGAAGTCACTGCAACTGTGGATTTTGAAAGCTCATGTAATAATTTAATTGCAGGATTTTGATTGTTGGTTTTTTGGATTCAATTTCTAAGATAGAGCTTAGGTAAAAAATAAGACAAGGTTTCCCTAAATTGATGGGGTGTTTCATCTAATTTTGGATATTGCTATTGTAATTTAATGGATATAAAAGAATTTTAAGTGAGATTTCAGAAACTACATTTAATATTGTCACTACTTTGTAAAATTTAAGAATTATGTACTTTGGCTATTCTAGTGGATAAACCTCCTTTAGGATTTCTGGATCTTTCTAATGTTATATTTTATCCTCAGGCAATACTGGTTCAGTGAGACTCCATTTTACTGATTAATATTTGCTCTGTAGTGTTCTGGACCTACTTCCCTCTTTCTTATCCTTTGGAGAGGCAATGCATGTATGTCAGCCCTAATTCTAGCCACATGGACAGCAGCTAAAATAGGCTCTAAGTATTTGTTTTACTTTTGCTTTTCATGTTTATAGTCAAATGCTTTTTGATAATAAAAAAAGGCACTTTCTTTACAGTTTATCAAAAGTCTTTACTCCTGTGCTTAGTCTCTTTGTCCTATTTTCCTAATGTCATAAAAATTAATATGCATACAGACTCTGTATTTCATTCATTCTCTGTGTATTTTGGAGAAGTTCTTTGGGAGACTTAATTACAATAAGCTGAAGTGGTATCCAAAAAGCTCCAGACACTGAAAGGTGCTCTGACTTAATTTAATTAGCTGAATTATTTAAAGAAGAGCATTCTTTGATGTACTAATGCTGCTCCTGGAAAATCCTGTACTAAATCTGACAGCACAGGCATTTTGTCACTAAAATTTAAAAAAAGAGAGAGAAAAGAAACCTACAGAAAATCAAATATCACAACATTCCTTAAATTAAATGTTAAATCTATGCATTTCCATAATTAGATTAAAATAAGACAAAACATATAGCTGTTTTGGCTTCAACAATATTTAATAATTATAATAACAATGACTCACATTTATTTTATTCTTTATGTGTTATGAAATCCTTAAAGAAAACCTTGTGTTTGTTGCTGGGAAAACTCTGAGATAGGCATTGTCAAATCCCAAGCTGACAAATAAGAATATTGGGACTAAGGGAGAGCAATTGATCTAAGTTCATAGATGCCTGATAGACTAAATAGCAACAGTCAGTATTTCCAGAAACTAAAAGTTGCTGCTATCAGTTCTAGCAGCTGATGGCCATTTTTGCAAATATTATTATATGTTCATTTAATCATTCCTTCAATTATCCTGGTCACGGTGCTAGGAAGATGCTTATATGCTCCTCATGACTCCTGCTCCCTGGTATATACAGCCTGGGTAAATTCAGTGAGGGCAGAACCAGTGCATGTGACAGATAGCACTTTTATTTATTTTTAATGATATGATGTTCTCTGGCATAGGGAAGACCATTCTGGTGCAGCCTGACCTAATCAGGTGAACTCCTTAAGTAAAGAGCTCTCTCTGACTAGTTGCAGAGGAAATCAGAAAAGATACCTCTGATGGAAAGCAAACATTCATCTGTTAACTGTCTATAGGGCCCATATGGTAAGGAACTGGGGGAGCCTTTGGGAGCTAACAGTGGTCTCTGACTACAACTAGCAAGAAAACAGTGACCTTGGTCATACAGGGGCAAGGAGATGAATTCCACCAGTGAGGGAGCTTGGAAGAGGACTCCAAACCTCACATGTTTGCTGGTTGATATCTAGGTCTTCATCACAGCCTAGTGAGACCCTGAGCAGATAATCCAGCTAACCCATACCTAGACTCCTAATGCGGAATCCTTGATATAATCCATTTGTGTTGCTTTAACCTGCTGAGTCTGTAGCAATTTGTTAGAAAACTTAAAAAACTAAGTCATCTTTCCTGATGACATTCGTATGCACATGAAGAATAGCCTCATTTCCAAGTGAACTAAGGTTCAGTGGTGAGCTAAAAAGTCAGAATTAAGAAAATATTAAACTGGATGAAGATTATGAGTTTATTCCTTTTTCCAGTTTTACTGTCATAAAGCTACCTTTTTAAGGGCAAATTTCCTGAAATTATGCAAACATTTCTAAGTATCGATCTAATAATTCTTTCAACATTTATATAAAGCATAACCTAGTCTCTCTGCTACAAATTCCTGAAAATATGACCTTCCTCTTAATTTTTTTTCTCCAGATATTCCTGTTATGCTTCTCTCTTCATTAAAGATTGATAATTGGATAGCTTTCCTTTCTACTTTCAGTTGGATGATCCCCTCCTGTTTCCAGCATAAACGTTACTTTGGCTCTTTCTTTTTATGTGTAATAACCATTCAGCATTCCCATAATGTGCGAACAAGTGTGAGAGTACATGGTATCAGGCTGTAGTGCCCCTGACAACAGGAGTCATGGGATCAATACTTTCTCAAAGTCATGCTGTGAATTTCGGTACCGAGGTTATGCAGGATGCTGAACTGATGGGAAACGTATCTTAGGCCTCAGAGAATTGGAACTCAGGAACACTGCATGGCTCCCGTAGAAATTTTGCCCATATAGAGAATGCTAACCTCTCTATCTTCTCCTAGAGTTGACAAACTGTAGAATGGACTGGTAACTGTGTTTTCCCTATGGAACCAACTCGGGTTCGTTGGTAGGGGTAGCTAGCTGCTCTCTGATGAACTGGATTCTGAGGCTATAATAGCTTCTGTCTGAATGAATACAGTGATTGACTAATAATGTCTTCAGTGGTTATGACATAAAAATATCCACACCCACATGAATTACAAGTATAATAACCCTGAAATAACTATAATTATTCATCCATAAAATTAATTGAAAATATGAATCATCTTAAAGATTTTGAGAAGCAAAAACATGTAATTGAGGGAGAAATTCTCATATTTCAGTTTTACGTTCTTTATTATCTAAACGTATCTGAGTCATTGGATACTTACTCTTCCTTAGGTGAGTGTAAACAGTCGTACAGTTTCCCCATTATATGTCATCCTAAGATTTATTCAGACATTTGAGAAAATTATAAATTCTGAAACAGCTTCCCGCCTTAAAACTGATACTTTGTTTCTCCCAATTTGGTAGCCCTTTGTATCTTGTAATGTCTTAGTCAGATACTGCATAAAGTGTCCTCTTTTACTTTAAATACTTTATTTATATGACGACATCTGGGAGTCTACATCTGAAGGTTGGTTCCTGGGGAACCAAAACATGATTATCATCCATCATCATGTACAGCTCTCCACTCCACTTCTCTTCTGTGTGGTTAGGAATTGTACGGAAACATCTAAATGACAGCATTTGTTTCCCTTTTCTACATTGCAGAATAGACTGATTTCAAAGCTATTTACTTGTTTTCTATTCATAGAACAGGAGTGGGAGTTTGGTGCTAATTTAATAGGTATCTGGGCTGTGAAATTCTTCTAACGTTCTCATGTTTCCTGGAAAAAATAAAAAATGGAAGTTAATTATGCTACTTTCACAAAAGGCAGTTGAAACCCCGTAGGCAGTTGATAGTCTTTGTAGGGCTGAGAAGCCCAAGTGGGTCAGGGAGGCAGTCACCTTTCAGTCCCCTCACTGTCCAGCACCCTTAGCATCAGAATAGCACTGAAGAAGCACGAGCTGGGGGTCTGGGATTTTTGTTGAGGGGTTTTGCTCTTATCCAAGATAACTTTGACCAAGCACAGCAGACTTAAATGAGAACCTAGGCAGCAGGAAATGCTTCATCCTACACCTAAACTTTAGAGGTTTCTACTACAGGATTTCAACCCAAATATATCCATGGTTCTCATAGGTAGAGTGAAGGTCATTATATCATACAGACAGTCAAAGAGAGCCTTGAGTATTAACAGAGAGGAAGAGCTACTTATATTTTATTATTTGACAGAGCATAAGAAGATCCTCTTCTAGAAGATATCAACTTGACTGATTACCAATTCACCACTGTAGTGTTTGGATCACAAAAAAAAAAAATCTAAAATTTAATGTGGGTTTTTTTTTTTTGTTCTTAGTTTCATATACAAATAGAATTCTTTTTTCTTAAATATTTTTATTTATTTCTAGGAGAGAGAGAGACAGCGTGAGCAGGGGAGGGTCAGAGAGAGAGGGAGTCACAGACTCTGAAACAGGCTCCAGGCTCTGTGCTGGCAGTCAGCACAGAGCCCGACGCGGGACTCGAACCCACAAAACGCAAGATCATGACCTCAGCGAAAGTCGGACGCTTAACCAACTAAGCCACCCAGGCGCCCCTACAAATAGAATTCTATCCATTGTAATTTTGTAAATATCTCTATACTTAATTTTCCCCCACTTCCTAAGCCCTTAGCATCTCTGGCATTGAGTATTTTGACAAATTTCCTAACTGATCTATTCATGTTAATAGTATATATCATTTATTCAGTACTTACTTGCCAGTCTCCATGCTGTCATTTTCATGCATTATACCATTTAATTCTGAGAGCAACACCATAGAGTAGGTAATATTTTTACCCCCATCTATAAATAGGGAAACTAAAGGTCTTACAGCTAATCAAGTAGAGTAGCTGAGATTTATATTAATCTCTACCTCCATTCTTTTTTTTTTTTTTAATGTTTTATTTATTTCTAGGAGAGAGAGAGAGACAGCGTGAGCAGGGGAGGGTCAGAGAGAGAGGGAGTCACAGACTGAAACAGGCTCCAGGCTCTGAGCTGGCAGTCAGCACAGAGCCCGACGCGGGGCTCGAACCCACGAACCGCGAGATCATGACCTAAGCGAAAGTCGGACGCTTAACCGACTAAGCCACCCAGGCGCCCCATCTCTACCTCCATTCTAGTTCACTTTTAGTAAGAGTCACAATCTCAGAAGTCAGTAGGGGTGAACAGAAAACAGAAATGCCTGATAAATGCAGCTCAAAGTTGTTTGTGTTGTCTGTACTACATATGTATTATGTAGTTGTGTTATCTTTTAAAATACAGCATTGAGGGGCGCCTGGGTTGCTCAGTTTGGTGAGCACCTACCTGACTCATGACTTTGGCTCAGGTCATGATCTCATGGTTGTGAGATCAAGACCCCGCTGGGATCCACACTGAACATGAAGCCTGCTTAAGATTCTCTCTTCTCTCTCTGTCCATTGTGCATGGCGAGCTCTCTCTCAATCTCTCTATAAAATAAATAAAAGTAAATAAAAATAAATAAATAAAATATAGCACTGACCAAACAATTCCCTAGAAGATAAAGGACACTACTTGTCAATATTTGGCATTTTCTCCTATAAAAATAGCATAGTATTATTAAAACAAATTTAGCCATGTATTCTTCTGAAACCTTCACTGGGCTTTGCACCATGTTTGAAGTTACCCTTCACGAAAGTCCTTCCCAGTGTGACCACGAATTATCTCATCCTCCTGCCCACCTGGCAAGGTAGTCTGTCTTCCAACCACAATAAGCATCTTGACTGTCCCTGATCAACTCTTTCCTTTAATACTCTTGTGTCTCTCAATTTTTGTTCCCTCTCCCTAAATACACTTCCTTTATGCCACCTGGATGATGCCTATTCATCCTTTAATATGCAAATCAAGGGGAACCTGGGTGGCTCTGTCGGTTAAGCTTTGGACTTCATCTCAGATCATGATCTCACAGCTTGTGGGTTCAATCCCCGTGTCCAGGTCTGTGCTGACAGCTCAGAGCCTGGAGCCTTCTTTGGATTCTGTGTCTCCCGCTCTCTCTGCCCCTCCCTCACTCTTGCTCTGTCTCTCTCTCTCTCCTTCAAAATAAATAAACATTAAGAAAAAAAATTTTTTTAAAGATTTAAAAAAGATGCAAATCACACATCCCCTGAGCTTTAAAACTATTTCCAACTCCTATTAAAAACATTGTGTGCAGTTAAGGCTAACCCAGTGTGATGAGTGATATTTTAGCAGTATAGACACCATTGCTCGGCAAATATAGCTCTGTGTCCTAAGAGGGGGCATTGTCTGAAGCAGTTTTACCTAAAGAATTTTATCTGAAGAAATATTTGAAGAATAAGTAATTGCAGTTTACAATCAACCTTGTCTCGGTTTATCTATTTGAAAAGAAGCTTTTGTTTCTCTGGAATGCAGTAGATTAATCATTAGTCCAATGAGAATCTTCATTTATGTATCTATATATAGTATGGCTTTTGTGTCTTTGAAACCACTATGTATGGTTTTACTTAACTTTGATATATAAGGTCAGTGGGAAAATGAAACTTTATCTAAAAATGCAAAAATAAAAAATAAAAACCCATGATTTCTGTTTTGTGTTCTACTACCCTATATGTTGGTTGAACAAAATGACATATTACATTTTTCTCTTATAATTAGAATAAAGTGCTGACTTCATACATGACTCAGTAGAATTCTGCTGTAAAACTATAGCCATTGCTCTAATGCAAATCACAGTATATAGCATACATTAGAAAAATCAATTATTTCTAATATATATATATATATATATATATATATGTCAGAACCCTGATTATATTAAGACATACCTACCAGAGTGCTCGGGTGGCTCAGTCAGTTAAAGCATCCAACTTTGGGGCTCAGGTCATAATCTCACGTTTGGCGGGTTCGAGCTCTGCATTGGGCTCTATGCTAACCACTTGGAGCCTGGAACCTGCTTCAGATTCTGTGTCTCCCTCTCCCTCTCTGCCCCTCCATTGCTTGTGCTTGCTCTTTCACAAAAATAAAGAAAAAAACAGACATACTTACCAACTTAGAGAAAATTCATCTACTAGTCATGCATACATATTGGAATCGATTTTGTAACAATAAGATTTGGAGCTAAACTTATACATCAGCCAATAGTTGCTGTGATGCTTTGTTTCACTCTATTTTAAAATTTTTAAAATTTTTATTTTTTTAAATTTTTTAAAATTTTTTAAAAATTTTATTTATTTTGAGAGAGACCATGAGGAGGGTCAGAGAGAGAGGAATAGAGAGAGAATTCAAAGCAGGTTTAGCACTGTCTGCATAGAGCATAGTGCAGGACTTAAACTCATGAACTGCAAGATCATGACCTGAGCCAAAATCAAGAGTTGGAAGCTTAATTGACTGAGTCACCCAGGTGTCCTGCTTTGTTTCATTCTTGTGTGCAGTCCTGCCCTCTCACTCACCCTTTGCCCTACTGAGAGAATGAGGAGACATAGGTCTGAGGGGATAAAAAGAGAGAGTGGAAAAAGATAAGATGATGGATACTAGTATATTGTCCATCCTTTATCTATATGCACCATCTTGTTGAAAAAACATATTTCAAGAGATTTAATCAGATGGTCACCATATATTTTTTTCTCTCATACTCCTTAAATCTTTTTGGAGTGAGCTCTATTTTCTTTTGCCCCATGGGTAAAAATACAGATGGTCAAAAAACTTTATTTCTTACTTTCTGTATTATTTTCTAATTTTCTATTTTCAAGTAATTTCAGTTTATAAAATCTTGGTAATACTTTACAAAACATGAATTTGGTAACCTTTAAACTTCCCTTTTTCTAATTATGAATTCATAGACTTTGATTTAGGTTACAATGAGCCTCCCAAGCTCAGACATAGTATAGTTTGGAGGTCGGTAGGCTCAGGAAGGAAGACTCTTCTTCTTCTATTAAGTACCTCTACTTCTCTAGCCAGGCTTAGATTAGAGGAGAGGAAAGTTCTATGTTTCTAACTGGCACATGAAGATTAAATTGTGATGTCCTCTGATCTTGGCAACTGTCTCAGATATTTAAAGTTTACTCTCCATCTTCATGGATATCCAGAGAACCAATCATTTCTATTCATATTATTGTATGCCTTTGTCTTATAGATGTTTGATTGACAAGGAAGGAGGGTCAATTCTCATGAGTTTCTTACCCCTGGGTCAGTCAGTGGCTAGATATCCAATGATGTTTTCAGTGTCATTTTATTGAATCTGCTCAGCCCTCTTAGAACGCTTTTGGATAGGCTCCAAGACCACCTCTTATGGGTAATCTGTCACAAGTAGCTTGCCTTTGGTCGAAGTAGGACAGACAGATAAAATACAGGGTAATCTGTTAAGTTTGAATATCCAAAGGGCAAGAAATACTTTTATAGCTATGTCCCAAATGTCATATGTGAACACATACACTTTTTTTTATGCTCAACTTTTTTTTTTTTTTACAAATAGTTTATTGTCAAATTAGTTTCCACATAACACCCAGTACTCATTCTCACAAGTGTCCTCCTCCCTGCCCACCCTCCCTCCCCCCCACACCCATCAGTCCTCAGTTTTTGTCAGCATTCAAGAGTCTCTCATGGTTTGCCTCTTTTCCTTTCCCCCACCATTTCCCTCCTTCTTCTCCCCCTTGTTCCTCAGTTAAGGTCCTCCTAATCCTCCTATACGTGCAAACATTTGATATTTGTCCTTCTCTGCCTGACTTATTTCGCTCAGCATAACACCCTCAAGGTCCATCCATGTTGCTACACATGGCCAGATTTCATTGTTTCTCATTGTCATGTAGTATTCCATCGTATAGATAAACCACATCTTCTTGATCCATTCGTCCATTGATGGACACTTAGGCTCTTTCCATGTGTTAGCTATTGTTGATAGTGTTGCTATGAACATTGGGGTAAATGTACTCCTATGCATCAGCATTTCTGTGTCCCTTGGATAAATTCCTAACAGTGCTATTGCTGGGTCCTAGGGGAGTTCTATTGTTAGTTTCCTGAGGAACCTCCACACTGTTTTCCAGAGAGGCTGTACCTGTTTACATTCCGACCAACTGTGTAGGAGGGTGCCCGTTTCTCCACATCCTCACCAGCATCTAGAGTCCTCTGATTTGCTCATTTTAGCCACTCTGACTGGCGTGAGGTGGTATCTCAGTGTGGTTTTGATTTGTATTTCCCTGATGAGGAAGGATGCTGAGCATCGTTTCATGTGTCTGTTGGCCATCTGGATGTCCTCTTTAGAGAAGTGTCTGTTCATATCTTCTGCCCATTTCTTCACTGGGTTGTTTGTTTTTGGGGCGCGGAGTTTGGTGAGTTCCTTATAGATTCTGGATATTAACCCTTTATCTGATATGTCATTTGCAACACTCTTCTCCCATTCCGTTGGTTGCCTATTAGTTTTGTGGGTTGTTTCCTTGGCCGTGCAGAAGCTTTTAATCTTGATGAGGTCCCAATCGTTTATTTTTGCTCTTGATTCCCTTGCTTTTGGGGATGTGTCAAGTAAGAAGTTGCTGCGGTGGAGGTCAAGGAGGTTGTTTCCTGCTTTCTCCTCTAGGGTGTTGATAGTTTTCTGTCTCACATTCAGGTCCTTTATCCATTTTGAATTTATTTTTGTGCATCGTGTGAGAAAATGATCTAGTTTCATTCTTCTGCATGTTGCTGTCCAGTTCTCCCAACACCATCTGTTAAAAAGGCTGTCTTTTTTGCATTGGATATTCTTTCCTGCTTTGTGAAAGATCAGTTGGCTGTACACTTTTGGGTCCACTTCTGAGTTCTCAATTCTGTTCCATTGGTCTATGTGTCTGTTTCTGTGCCAATACCATACTGTCTTGATGATGACAGCTTTGTAGTAGAGGCTGAAGTCTGGGATGGTGATCCCTCCCGTTTTGGTTTTATGTTTCAGTATTACTTCGGCTATTCAGGGTCTTTTGTGGTTCCATACAAATTTTTGGATAGTTTGTTCTAGTTTTGAGAAGTATGCTGGTGCAATTTTGATTGGAATTGCACTGAATGTGTAGAGTGCTTTGGGTAGTAATGACATCTTAACTATATTTATTCTTCCTATTCATGAGCATGGAATGTTTTTCCATTTCTTTGTGTCTTCTTCAATTTCCTTCATAAGTTTTCTATAGTTTTCATCATACAGATCTCTTGTATCCTTGGTTAGGTTTATTCCGAGGTATTTTATGGTTTTTTGTGCAATTGTGAATGGGATCAGTTTCTTGATTTCTCTTTCTGTTGCTTCATTGTTGGTGTATAAAAATGCAACCGATTTCTGTACGTTGATTTTGTACCCTGCAACTTGGCTGAATTCTTGGATCAGTTCTAGTAGGCTTCTGGTGGAGTCTGTCGGGTTTTCGATGTAGAGTATCATGTCATCTGCGAAGAGTGAAAGTTTGACTTCCTCTTTGCCAATTCTGATGCCTTTGATTTCCTTTTGTTGTCTGATGGCTGATGCTAGGACTTCCAGCACTATGTTAAACAACAGTGGTGAGAGTGGACATCCCTGTCGTGTTCCTGATCTCAGGGGGAAAGCTCTCAGTTTTTCCCCGTTGAGGATGATGTTAGCTGAAGGCTTCTCATAGATGGCTTTGATGATGTTTAAGTAGGTTCCTTCTATCCCAACTTTCTCGAGAGTCTTTATTAAGAAGGGATGCTGTATTTTGTCAAATGCTTTTTCTGCATCTATTGACAGGATCATATGGTTTTTATCTTTTCTTTTATTGATATGATGGATCACATTGATTGATTTGCGAATGTTGAACCAGCCCTGTAACCCAGGAATGAATCCCACTTGATCTTGGTGGATGATTCTTTTGATATGCTGCTGGATTCGATTTGCAAGGATCTTGTTGAGAATTTTTGCATCCGTATTCATCAAGGATATTGGCCTATAGTTCTCTTTTTTTGTTGGATCTCTGTCTGGCTTGGGAATCAGAGTGATGCTGGCTTCATAAAATGAGTCCGGGAGTTTTCCTTCGACTTCTATTTTTTGGAATAGCTTGAGAAGAATTGGGATTAATTCTGTTTTAAATGTCTGGTAGAATTCCCCAGGGAAACCATCAGGTCCAGGGCTCTTATTTGTTGGGAGATTTTTGATCACTGATTCGATTTCTTCACTCGTTATGGGTCTGTTCAGGTTTTCTATTTCTTCCCGTGTGAATTTTGGTAGTGAGTGTGTGTTTAGGAATTTGTCCATTTCTTCTAAGTTGTCCAATTTGTTGGCATATAATTTTTCATAGTATTCCCTGATAATTGCTTGTATTTCTGAGGGGTTGGTTGTAATAAGTCCATTTTCATTCATAATTTTGTCTATTTGGGTGCTCTCTCTTTTCTTTTTGATAAGCCTGGCTAGAGGTTTGTCAATTTTGTTTACTTTTTCAAAAAACCAACTCTTGGTTTCATTGATCTGTTCAATTGTTTCTTTGGTCTCTATGTTGTTTATTTCTGCTCTAATTTTTACTATTTCTCTTCTTCTACTGGGTTTAGGGCGTTCTTGTTGCTCTGCCTCTAGCTCCTTTAGGTGAGCTGTTAGATTTTGGACTTGTGCTTTTTCTAATCTCTTGAAATAGGCCTGGAGAGCAATGTACTTTCCTCTTAGGACTGCCTTGGCCGCATCCCATAGATTTTGAATTGTTGTGTTTTCATTTTCATTTGTTTCCATATATTTTTTAATTTCCTCTCTAATTGCCTGATTGGCCCATTCATTCTTTAGAAGGGTGTTCTTTAACCTCCATGTTTTTGGCGGTTTTCCAGACTTCTTCCTGTAATTGATTTCAAGTTTCAAAGCATTGTGATCTGACAGTGTGCATGGTATGATCTCTATTCTTTTATATTTATTGAGGGCTGCTTTATGTCCCAGTATGTGATCTATCTTGGAGAATGTGCCATGCGCACTTGAGAAGAAAGTAAATTCCCTGGCCTCAGGATGTAAAGTTCTAAATATATCCGTCAGATCCATCTGGTCCAATGTGTCTTTCAAGTCCATTATTTCTTTAGTGATTTTCTGTCTGGTTGACCTATCCATTGCTGTAAGCGGAGTATTAAAGTCCCCTGCTATTAGCACATTCTTATCTATAAGCTTGTTTCTGTTTGTGATTAATTGTTTTAGATATTTAGGTGCTCCCATATTCGGTGCGTAGACATTTATGATTGTTAGTTCTTCCTGATGGATGGACCCTGTAATTATTATGTAGTGCCCTTCTTCATCTCTTGTGATTGTCTTTAATTTAAAGTCCAGTTTGTCTGATATAAGTATCGCTACTCCGGCTTTCTTTTGATTTCCTGTAGCATGATATATATTTCTCCATCCCCTTACTTTTAATCTGAAGGTATCTTCCCGTCTAAAATGAGTTTCTTGTAGACAGCATATTGATGGATTTTGTTTCTTAATCCATTCTGCTACCCTATGTCTTTTGATTGGAGCATTCAGCCCATTTACATTCAGTGTTATTATTGAAATATGTGGGTTTAGAGTCTTTGTATCTTTTGTAGGGTTCATGTTTGTGGTGGTGTCTCTGGTATCTTTGTTCCTTGCAACCTTTCCTTCAGAGCATCCCCCTCAGGATTTCTTGTAGGGCTGGCTTCGTGGTGACAAATTCTTTCAATTTCTGTTTATTTGGAAAGGTTTTTATCTCTCCTTCTATTTTGAATGACAGGCTTGCTGGATAGAGGATTCTTGGCTGCATATTTTTACTGTTCATCACATTGAAGATTTCCTGCCATTCCTTTCTAGCCTGCCAAGTTTCAGTAGATAGGTCTGTCACCACTCTGATAGGTTTCCCTTTGTATGTTAGGGCCCTTTTCTCCCTAGCTGCTTTCAAAATTCTCTCTTTGTCCTTGTATTTGGCCATTTTCACTATGATATGTCGTGCAGAAGATCGATTCAGGTTACGTCTGAGGGGAGTCCTCTGAGCCTCTTGTACTTCCACATTTACTTCCTTCCCCAGGTCGGGGAAGTTCTCTGCTATAATTTGTTCCAGGACTCCTTCAGCACCTTTCCCTCTCTCTTCCTCTTCTGGGATTCCTATGATACGGATATTGTTGCGTTTGACCGTATCGCTGAGCTCTCGAATTCTTCTTTCCTGTTCCTGGATCAGTTTGTCTCTTTTTTTGTCAGCTTCTTGTTTTTCTATAATGGTGTCTTCTAAATCACTTATTCTCCTTTCTGCCTCTTCAATCCGTGCATTGGAGGCCTCTAATTTATTATGGATCTCATTTATCGCATTTTTTAATTCTTCATGCCTATTTTTATTTTCCATTCTGTCTGTAGCCATAGTTTCTTTGATGTCCCCTATGTTTTTTTCAAGCCCAGCTATTAATTTTACCATTATTATTCTAAAATCTTATTCAGTTATGTTGTTGATATCTGTTTTGAGCAGTTCATTAGCTGTCATTTCTTCTTGGAGTTTCTTTGGAGGAGAGCTCTTTCGTTTCTTCATTTTAGTTATCTTGCCGTCTCTTGTTGGCTTTAAAGACCTGTTATTCTCTCTGTACCTATGAGCGCTGCTATATCCAAGAAGACTCTGACTGTCCAGGGCCTATCCTCTCAGAGAGTGTTTTTTGAATGGTTTCTCTTGGTCTCTCTTGTTGGGACCTTGGTTATTTTATTTTCTTATTCGTAGTGATATTTGGGACCTTCCACCTCGTATACTCTGGCTTGTTTCTTGAAGTAGCCCTGGAAAAGAAAACAGACAGACAAACACACAGGGAGCAGGAGCACACAAACGCACAGGCCAATTCAACTAACATGCAAAGTGAGAGGGAAAACGAAAAAGTTAAGAGAAAAGACAGAGGAGGGAGGGCGAATAATAGGGAGTATAAAATACATAAAAGGGTCAAAAAGGAGAAAAGAAAAGGAAAAAAGAAAACCGATGGACAAAGAATGGTTTAAAGCATATAACCGGATTTCCCAGCTACAATTAAATAGCCATGTGTGTGCAGTGCTGGTTGAAGAGCATAGAGAAAGAGAGAGAAGACAGGGAGGGGATGAGGCAAAATTGGAAATAGAATGAACAGGCAGAAGGGACAAGAAGGTTTTTTCAAAGAGTTAAAGGGTAGAATATGGTTGGATAGGTGAGAGAAGGATGCTGGTATTATCCAGAGAAACTATATAGTCTAATTACTCCTGAGAGAAAGAGATGAAGATGTTGGTAGTTGTAGAATTTACATCTACAGAATGGACTCATTGTGATTGTTTAAAGAAGCTGGCGACCAGAGTTAATCAGGTCAGTGTTCTGGGGAAAAAAGAGAGAAAAAAGAAAGAAGAAGAAAAAGAAGAAAAAAAAAGGGGGGGAGGAGGGCAGCTCTCAGGCAGGGATGGGCGTGACGTGATCCAATGCCTCAGGCGGGAGTTCTGCCTTGGCGGTTGTGGGGAGGAGAGTGAGGGTGCTCCAGTCCCTTCTTGAACCAAGCGCTGCACCTCGCTTTTTTGGGCGTGTAAACTCCCCGTACCGGGGGGTGCAGCCAAAGTTGGTTGCACTCTTCAACCCAGGCTAGTCCCAATCTCCAAATCCCAGTCCACACGCCCTGCTGAAATTGCCTTAGACACAGCTTCCCAGGCAACCCCCTCGGGGCAATTCCAGGCCCCCTGCTGAGCTCTGGGGGTGGTGTCAGAATCTCTGCTTCCTTCTCTGGGTCGGGCTGGCGCGCATGCGCGGGGGCTTGCCTGCCGGGTGCGCGGAGCCCGCTGGAGTGAGGAAAACCAGGTCTCTCTATGGCTCGTCACCCGAAACATGAACTCGTGGGCAAATTTCCCAGTTTTTAGCTCTTTCCCTTCCCTCCAGAGCCCCAGCCAGCCAGGAGTGCGGACGCCGGGTGTCCGCGTGGCTCTTTCAGGGGCCCCAGTCGCCCGAGAGGACCATGGTGGCAGGTGCGCCGCTACTCTGAAGTCCAGACGCCAGGAGCCCGCACAAAGCAGCATTCTATGCGCTCAGCCCACCCCCCCCCGGACCAGTTGGCACGAGGGGACCTGGTGTGCAGGTATTTGGCAAGTAAGGTCTTTCTATGCCCCGAGCGGAGGTGTTTCCCCCCAAGCGGAGGTTTTTCTGTTTCGGACTCTCTCCTTTTCCCCTCTCACTCCCCGTAGAGGGTAGAGGGGGATCGCCTCCCACCCTGGAGTCTCTGATCCCTGCCCGATTTTATCTTCCCCAGTTCACATTCATGTTAGAAGGCTTTCTCAGTGGATTCTGCGTCCTTTTTCTCCCAGTCTCTCAGGTTTTGTAAGGTTTCCAATGGCTTCACATCTTTTCTGTGTGATGTATGGGCGTGAGTGTAAGTACAGAGCTCCTTACTTTTCCGCCATCTTGCCCCCTCTGTGAACATATACTCTTTATTTGAAACACTAATTTGACTGGCATCTATAAACGTATTTGCTAAGTCTGACACCCCTCAGCCTAAGATACACCTTCACACAATCTTTGCCCTGACAAACTTGCAGCATAGGCCTGAGACAAATACTTTCCATTTGTTTCAACATCAATATATAACCTACCTATCTTTCTGCATTAAATTTCCTAGACTGAAGTCAGACACCAAGGGGAAAAAAAGAGGGCACACAAAGATCTCTAAAGGGAACTCTTAACTTCTCTCTTTTTTTTTTTTTTTTAAATGTTTTATTTATTTCTAGGAGAGAGAGAGAGAGACAGCGTGAGCAGGGGAGGGTCAGAGAGAGAGGGAGACACAGACTCTGAAACAGGCTCCAGGCTCTGAGCTGGCAGTCAGCACAGAGCCCGACGCGGGGCTCGAACCCACGAACCGGGAGATCATGACCTAAGCGAAAGTCGGACGCTTAACCGACTAAGCCACCCAGGCGCCCCTTAACTTCTCTTTTTGACTCGAGGTCAAAAAAGAAGGAGAGAAAAGGAAAACAACTGTCTCAACACTCAGAGCATACCAGCCGATTTCTCTCATGATCTTCAATACAGAGAACAAACTGGTGGTTGCCAGAGGGGAGATGGGTCAAAGGATGAGTGAAATAGATAAAGGGGATGAAGAGGTACAGACTTCCAGTTATTAAATAAGGAAGTCATGAAGATGAAAAGTATAGCACAAAGAGTACAGTCAATAATATTGCAATAACATTGTATGGTGACAGGTGGTGACTCAATTTATTGTGGTGAGTGTGGAGAAATGTATGAAATTGTTGAATCAATATGTTATATACCAGAAACTAATACAACATTGTGTGCTAAATATATGTCAATAAAAAGTATAGTATCCTTAATAATTTTAGAATCTACTAATCTCAACATCTGTGCTTTATTTACTTTTGATGTGAGAAGTAAGAGACACATAACTGGTCTTTGAACATCTTCTCTGTAAATCCAGCATCACAATCATTCACCTCACTTAGGAATGTTCACTCATGTCTTGGCTCCTTAAATAAAATTAGCATTTTAACATCCTGTCTCACACGCACGCTTGTCCGTGCACGCGCGCGCACACACACACACACACACACTCTGTATACGCATTGTTAACAGTTTTACTTACTGGCTTAAAAATATGCATGTGTTATTTTCTGCTATATTTGAATGATTTCCACAGTGACTGCATATTTATCATTTAAAAATAGTATAAAATAAAAATAAATTTCAAAACTATGATTAAATTATGATAAAGGAAAACAAGATTCAAACTTTGAAAAATGTTCTGTTAAAATATTAAATAATGTAATTTTAAGTAATAAAATAGTCTTCATAGGCCTGATAATCCACATACTATACTATACTTATAATCCATATACTATAATATATATACTATATTATATAATCCATAGATAATATATGCTATATATTATATAATACATATATAAAATATATACTATAATATCATATATTCCATATATAATATACGCTATATATTGTATAATAATCCACCTATATAATGTACACTATATATATTATATATATAATCCACCTATATAATGTGTACTATATATAATATATGTGTAATCCACCTATATAATATACACTATATATTTTATATATATATATAATCCATGTATATAACATACACTATATATTATATATAATCCATATACATACTATATGCTATATATATTATCCATATTATATATTATATATATATCTCCTAAACGTTTCAAATAGTTACATGTTAACAGTGTGATAGTGAATTCACTTTGTTTTTCTTATTTTATAATTTTAAAAAATGAGTATTTATTTTCATAATCAGAAAAAAATCAAATTATTAATGGCATGATATATAACAAATGAAATCTCAAAATAACCAAGAATCTACTATAAATTGTAGTTATAGATGACTGACAATAGTGATCTGCTTTACTGAACTTAACGTTCAACACACATTACTCTTTGGGACAGGTGAATCTTTCAATCCTTTCTTTGAAATATTTCTATAGAAAAAGATTGTGGAAAAGTCCATGTTAGAACAAATCTATAAATTGGGCTTCATTTTTCTTAGTTTCTTTACCTTTCCCAGAGTCATTGAGCTTTCTCTTTTATTTAATATGAAAGTTAATCTTTTTCCATTTCAATCTGTAATACCTTTACTTTTTCACAAACCAACCCTACACATTCTGCTATTGAATTAGAGAAATGTTACCATGGGAAGTGCAGTTAGCAGCCTTTAGTGACTCTGCAGTCAAGGCAGTGATTAAAATGGGTTAAAATAGGTAGAGAAAGAAGCCATCAGCCTGTTGCAGCACCGTATGCACAAAATAGCCTCATTTTACCTCATAAAACAAGTGGTTCCATTTTAGTCATTCACATAAGAAATGAAGATATGTCCATCTATCAATAATATCTTCAAAAGTAAAATCTTTAAAAATAAAACCATATTACCATTGATAATAAAACACTGACTCAAGTGCTATGCACAGAAACTAAGATTTTAAAAATATTCTAAATTCCATATCCTAAATTATTATTGACCTTATTATCAAAGATGGCAAAATGACTCAGGAATATCATTTACTTTATAGACAACCCTATTATGAAACCTAGAAAATATATTATAATTTTGTTGAAAATTTAACTCTTGTGTCTCCCTAGAGTTTTAGTCTGGAATTTTACATATACACCTAAGCTAAATTATTTAACTTTGATTCAATCCTCCTGTCACTGGCCATTCAACAGAAGTCAAAGACAATAATGACTGTACTCCATAACCCAGATATAATAATCTTGATTGCATTTTACAATGATCTCTTTGCCATCTTAGGTAGAAATTAAATCAGAACAATTCCTTATAACCATGAAAAAGAAAAGAATGAATGTAGTGATGGTTCCAACGTCAAAAGCAAGGGAAGCACAGGCAATATTTTCTGTATTTTTTTTTATCAGTTGTGGAAGGAAGACAGGTAGGGTTAAGAAGTACCCTAGTCAGAAAGAACCAAAAATGGAATGGTAAGGTCTGACTGTATTGCTCACCACTGGGACACCTGAGCCAGTTCCTCCATCATCTGAGCTTTGGTTGTTTGCTTGTTTTCTTTCAAATGGGGGAAAAAATAAAAACACTACTCTACTGACTCTACTGATTTTTAAATCTTAAAATGTCTTGAAAGAACTTAGTAAATTGTAAAACGCTACAAAAAGCATCCCATTATTATTATTATTATTTTCTGAAAAAGAGCCCTCCAGCCTTATGGTCACACATAGGAGGCAAATCACACTTCTATTCTTTAATAAGTGAAACAACTTATTCAATATAGCTTGAGGAGTTATCCACAATACTTATTCACAAATCAGATTAACCTAGTTGATGACATATTGTCAATGTCTCTAGTTAAATCAGAAGATATTTATTTCTCTAATAGCTATTTATTTTCTTGGACCAGCTGTTAAAGTCTCCATTTTCCTATAAGGCCAGATATGATTATGAGTTGGCAGCTGTTGACCACTTACTGAAATAAACCTTAACAGACCTTTTCTCCATATAAGTTTTAAAAATGGGGGATCATGGGAAAAGCCTGAAGACCCTGGTTGTCTGATGATGGTAGGACTAAAGAGGACTATAAAATAATAACGAGAAAGCAACTTGATGTCCAAAAAGAATGCTGATTCGGCATCACTAATTGGATGCATGAACTTGAGTAAGTCATTGAATCTCTCTGAATTTTAAATTTCTTATCTTTACAACAGGAATATGAAAATATGTTTTCCAAAAGAATGGGCTATTAGATAAAGCTCCTGAAGTGCTTACAAAAACTGTTTTTATAAGGTGAAACACATTATATACTTAATATATTTTGATTCTCCTTTCCCCAATAAAATGTATGGATATATTTACTTAAGATTACCTTTTATTTCATGCTTTAGCTTGGAACCCATGCAGAAGTTTTCAATTATGTGAAAGCAACTTTTTTTTTCCCCCATGGGTTTTCATAAAGTTTCCTATAACTAAGTTTCATCTACTTTAATCTTTCATGAATGTATGTACGTATGTATGATAAATTATATTGATAGCACATGGTTATTGTTTAGAAGATGCAATTAGCATTTACAACATGAAGATTAGGGTTGATGTCTTATAGACTCTGAAAGGTATTATATCCTATAAGCCCAAAATAGTACTTATCATTTATTCCATGTAAAGTGATTTCTCATAGGAAAGAAAAATAAAAATTGTGGTGTAAGAAAGGCATAGACTCACTGGGTCTCATGGAAGACAGAAGCTTTCCCTTACATCACTAGGCATTGTTATTATGGGGCATATATACTTGTCAAGTATGGAAAAGTTCAGACAATTATCTACGGCTCTTAACAGGTGCCATTTATTTTTCTTCATTTTATCTGAGTGGAGGTCATTTCATTAATTTCTCATTGACTTTGCTAACTCCACTGGCAGATTTTTCACCATATATTTTTGGAGTAAAATGAGTTCTGAAGAAGAATGAATAAATCTGCAGTTTTCTCGGTTGATGGAACTACTTTAATTTTCTAGACCTTTCTTGTACCGGCATATTTCTTTATTGTGCACATACTTGGTTAGCCCAAGAGGATTTTTGATCATTTATTTTCTGCAGCTAAACACCTCATACATACATGACTTGAGGAAGAATTTGTAATAACTGTAAAATTATATGGGTGAAGCACTATTTCCAGCTTGGATTGGCCAGTTACGAGAAAACTAGCTACCTTTCCAGAACAGGCAGTTGTGCTAGGATACACTCAATGGTCTATATTTTCCTGGGCTTTAAAAAGCACCTGAATAATTCACTTAACCTAGGGTAAAAACTCAACCCCTTTCTCAAATCATACACAGACAGAGTTCACAAAAAATTTTTTCAAATCTTAAAACACACAATAGAAACTTACAGCTTCTGGGATTCCAGGCCCAGATTTTCTATCTGACCCCAGCTTTCCCTTCTTCTGTTAGCATTCCATTGTTCTCCTAACAGCAACTGCTTCCTGCCCTGACAAATTTGCTTGCTCATGTTCCTTCAGTTGTGAGCGATAAATGAGGTAATGCCTAAGTAAAGTGCTTTCAACCCAATAACACATTATACAGCTTATGAGTTATTATTATTATTATTTATAGCTCATTTTTTTGTGATCTAGGTCAAGTCTGATTTCTTCCACAAAGCCTTTCCTCACTAGCTGAGGTCACTGAGATCAGTCTTATTTCTGACATCCCATAGGAGATGTGGTACTTCTTTTTTGCATCTTAGTATGACTCATGGCCCAAAGCAGAGTGCAGCTTCAGCAAGAGAAGAGGCCAAATGTCATTTATCTTTGAGTCTCTCACAAAGTCTGGCATAAAATCTCACATAGAGAAAGATGAAAGCATGTTTGTTGATAACTATGTGCAATGCCCAGATGCCAGTTAAGGCCTTTCAATAAACAAGTTACTCATTTACACACTTTATATGCTCCACTTCAATACAGTCCTTTAAAAAAACTTTCAGGAAGTTTCTCATGGAAAACCAGTACGCAAACACCAAGAATAAAATGCACCTGTTATTTGTGTGATGTGCTAGACATGACTGTAATTTTAAAATTCTCTTGTACCATTGCTTCAACATCTGTTCTTGTTCTAGTTACAAATTCTACCTAATATCACACAGTTTGTAACCTCATGTTTTTCTGCTCAACCCATGCTTTCCAATGCCTGTGTGTGGATCAAATTGATCAGGTAGCAAACTAGCTCAGATGGTAAGAGTTTCTTAATATCATCTTATTTCAAAAAAAAAACTTTATATCTTTTATGAGTGAGCACTATGGCCCCCAAAAAAATCAATCCAGGCTATTTCATTCTTACTGTTATGTTTTTCTTTTAATGAGGAACTTATGAAACCAGAAACTATATTTCATGTTGAAGCACCCAGAAGCCTTCTACTCTGTTTTATGTCCCCTCTCCTATCAGCTTTCCAATCCATTTCATGCTATCACCCCCTCCCATTGCCAAACCAATAAATACTCCTTTTAAAATGCAAATATTGGTATTTAAAATAATGGAATATTTTTTGGAAATAGAATTGTGAGATTTATAGGCAAGTAAAAAATCTAGTCTTTGGAAGCTACTTCAATAACTGATTTTTGTTTTTAAAACAAATTCACTGGAGTAGGAGATAGCCCTACTCTTATGTGAGCAGTAGGTGGCTTCTTTACTTCTCTCTCTGGAGAATATTCAGTCTTAGTGTGGACAAGTGCAGAGTGTACTTTTCTAACCAGAAAGTTACAGAAATATCTCCAGATTAAAAACAAAGCCTTCAAACAATCTTACATTTGCCAAGTAATTTGAGATTATTATGAATAACTTAAAAGTTAATTCCATAATCTTAGCATAACATTTTAAATAAAATAAAAAAAGCCAAAATGTTTGCTTTTTATCTTGAGAGATATCGAGAGGTAGAGTGTGGATGGGGGAGGTGCAGAGAGCTTGGGAGACACAGAAGTAGAAGCACACTCACTCCAGATTCGGAGCTGTCAGTACAGAGTCCGACATGAGGCTCGAACTCAGAACCACAAGATCAGGACCTGAGCCAAAAATAGGACACTTAACCAACTGAGCCACCCAGGCGCCCCCAAAAATGCTAAGATTTAATTCAAGTTCCCATTAAGGCTTCAGGAGTTATATTAAATTAGCGGTATATGACTATCCTTCATGTTCTTCATCTAGCCTTTGAAACAAACAAACCTATTGGAAAAATAGAGGTTGAGAAATCACTATATTTTCTTATATTTGTATAGCTTTAAGACAAGAAATTTCTATAAGATGTCAATGCAGAAAAGATTTCAGTACAATTAAATTTTGCCAGACTAGTTTCTGAACAGAAAACAGTCTTGCCTCCTTTGCCACCAATGGACTTCTTAGGTTAATATTGTTTTCATAATTTGTCACCAGAAGTAGTACCAGGACTGAAAATTTTACTTTATGTTATTATGATGGATGACTTCCTAAGACGTTGTAAAAGAGGTAAACATCTCAGTACCATTAAGAAGTCAAACTCAAATGTTTATCGCAGAAGATGTGTGTGGTATGTCTAGACATAACAAAGCAATAAAAAGCCACTAAGAATAAAAATTAACCCTACTCAAATTCTAATTGCAAAAATTATGCATTACATTGGCACAAATAAGTATACTTAAAACTGAATTAAAGCTACAGTAGCTAAATCTTGAAGGTTTTGGTTACCACACATTTGAAATTGTTAAAATAGATATAAAGAGTAAGTCAGAGGATAAAAAAGATTAGCTATTTAAATAACCCCCAAAGTATTACAATATTACTCATACTACCAAAAAGTTATCTGGTTTATGTTTTGGTCTACAATTTCCATTGAATGAGAGTGGTAATTTTACTTTTGTTTCAGATTTTGGTGAAGCAGCGTTGGTCTGAATCGACCTCTGTGGGGCTTATTTTGAATCTTAGAATCTTAAAAAATGGTCCTTTTGCTTTAAACATTACATTCCTTTGTACAGATACATTTGGTGGTTTGTTCCTAACCAAACCATAGGAGTTAGCTATGCCATCATATCGACCTCAGTATAAAGTAATACCGCTCATCAGTTATACTATCTAAAGCAAAAAATTAAGTTTCCTGTTATTTAAACTCAACTGAAGTTTAAATAATTAACAATAAACTACCATTATAGTAAAATCCTTTTCCCATATACTAACACTAGGAAGATAAAATCTTTGTAAAAGAAATAAGTAATTCAAAGCCCCAACCAAATACTGACTTACTTTAAGTCATGTTTAATAAAGGATGAGTCCAATCAAATAACGTAGGCAACTGCTTAGAAAATATTAAAATGGTACTGTGTTCTCAGGATACCCCAGAAGAGAATGCAGCCTTATTGTGTTTTGCAAATATAATCAACACAGATAGAACCATTAGCTTAAAGTTAAACAGGAATTACTTGGGAAATATAGTCTTGATCAAATATACTCCCAGGCAATTACATAAGGCAAATTCATCTTTTGTGGTTTTAGGTATGTGCAGATGTCAGTAGTGCAGGGTGATTAAAAGCCAAACTTCCTGGATTTGAATTCTGCCATTCAATAGTTCTATTTCCTTCAATAAGTAGTTTCTCTTCTTTGTGCCTCAGTTTCCTCATGTGTTTTTACTCTTATGAGTTTTGCCATAATATCTATGACACTTTTTCTTTATGCATCTTAGTTTTGGATCAAACCTGTTTTCCTCGTTTGAACTACAGAACACAGAAGATGATTTGTCATTCATCACCACATATTATTACAGTTCTGTTTCTTGTGATGAGACTTCTGAGAGCTACTCTCAGAGATCTTCATATAGAACCTTAATATAATACAATATTAACTATTGTCCCCATACTGTACATTACATCCCCAGGACATGTTATTTTATAACTGGAAGTGTGTACCTTTTAACCACTTTTACCAGTGATTTGAAAGCCCATTTCCTTGATTCTCCTAAGGAAGGTATATAGCTAGTTTCATTCCAGATGCACAGGAAAGTGATTAACTTGTTACATATGATGGATGTTGTGGTAGGCTGAAAAATTCTCCACCCCTCAAAACACATCTACATCGTTGTTGTGGACTGAATTGTGCCCCATCCCCTATTCATATGTTGAGTACCTCAGAATGTGACTTATTTGGAGACAGGATCTTTAAAAAGATAATTAAGTTAAACTGAGGTCATTAAGGTGAGTCCCATCCAATATGACTGGCTCCTTTTTAAGAGATTAGGACATAGACATGCACACAAGAAAGACCATGCAAAGTCACAGGGAGAAGACAGCATGACTGGCGAAGGACAGAGACCACAGAAGAAATCAACCCTGCTAAAAATAAATTTATGACATCTAAGCCATCTGGTCTATGGTACTTTGTTATGGCAACCCTAGAAAAACAACTGTACAGATATGATTTAGTGAATACATTACTATTTATTATTTTTACTTTTTTTACTCTTTTTTAAATTTCTTCATTTTATTTTGAGAGACAGAGACAGAGACCGAGCAGGGGAGGGGCAGAGAGAGGGAGACACAGAATCTGAAGCAGGCTCCAGGCTCTGAGCTAGCCGTCAGCACAGAGCCCGACGCAGGGCTTGAACCCACAAACCGTGAGATCATGACCTGAGCGGAAGTCGGACACTTAACCGACTGAGCCACCTGGGCACCCCTATTTTACTTTTTTTTTTTTTTTAACAAAATGTTTGTTTATTTACTTTGAGAAAGAAAGGGATAGAGAACGAGTAGGGGATAGGCAGACGGAGAATCCCAAGCAGGCTCTGTACTGCCAGCCTAGAGCTGGTTGCGAAGCTCAAACCCATGAACCATGAGATCATGACCTGAGTGGAAATCAAGAGTTGCACACTTAACTGTCTGAGCCACCCAGGTTCCCTTTATTATTTTACTCTTGATAGGTATTTGAGTACTTTCAAATGTTGCTGCTATGAGGTTTTTTATAAGCAACTCTACATGAACATTTATAAATGTTTTTGTGGAGTATCTACCTAGAAATAGAAGTATGGGGGTTTGGGTCTATGTATATTTAGGTTGAACAAATACTATGAAACATTTCCCAAGTACCAATTTACACTCTTGCCAGTAATTTGAGAGTGCTATTTTTCATAAATCTAAACTTTCTGATACCTTGTTAATAATAGCCTATTTTGAATTAACTTAAAGTAGTATTAACATAATAAATTGTATCCATGTTAAGTACAGGGTTTGATTAGTTTAAATAAATGTATTTACACATGTGACTACAACCATAATCAAGACATAGGACATTTCCATAATCCCCCAAATTCCCAAATGCCCTTTGCAATCACCTCTTCTTCTTTAGCACAGGTCACTACGTCATTTTCTATGACTACAGATAAGCTTTGTCTTTACTGAAGTTTTATATAAAATAAAATCATGAAATACACAACTTTTTATACCCTTTCTTCATCAATTTTCTCATATCCATCCTTCTTGTGTGCATCAATAGTTCATTAATGTGTTTTCCTGAGTAGCAGTGAATTATAAAGTTATACTACATTGTGCTTATGTTCTCAATTGTCAATGAATTTTTGAATGTGAATTTTGTGTTTGTTTAAGAAATCTTCACCTACCTTCAAGTTGTGAGGATGTTTCTTCTATTTTTCTCCTAGAAACTGTATAGTTTTAGCTGTCTTAAATCTGTGATGCATTTCAATGTTTTGTTTTCGGTTTCATTTTTTAAATATCAAATGGTTTTAGCACCTTTTTGTGTAGAACTGTTATTCATTTCCTTAATTAGTTGCTCAGGCACTTTGATCAAAAATTAAATGAACATAATTAAAATAATAATAAAAATTGGCACTCCTTGGTAGCTCAATCAGTTAAGTGTCAACTTTGGCTCAGGTAGTAATCTCACAGGGTTCGTGAGTTCAAGCCCTGCCTCGGGCTCTGTGCTGACAGCTCGGAGCCTGGAGCCTGCTTCGGATTCTGTATGTCTGTCTCTTCCTGCCCCTCCCCTGCTCACACTCTGTCTCTCTCTCTCTCAAAACTAAATAAACTAAAAACATTTTTAAAACTCATTATAATAAAAGTTTAAAATAAAAAATACCCGGACAGTGCAATCTGAAAATTCCAAAATAAAGCACATTTCTAGTTTAAAAAAACATAAATGAATGTGTATATTGTATGAATCTATTTCTGGGATCCCTATTCTTTTGTACTGATATACATATCTTTACACCCTGCACTGGTTACTGCATTGGTCAGATATGAGTCCTTTAATTTTCTTTTAAATTTGTCCATTATAAATGCTTTGCAATTCCATATAAAATTAAAATTCATGTTACAACTGAAACAAAACAAAACAAGACAAAACTATTGTTATTTGAAATGCAGCATTCCATTAAATGATTTGGAGAAAAATGGCATTTACAAAAATTGAGTTTTTCAGCCTTATAAGTTAATTATATTATTCCATTTATTTAATTCCTTTAAAATTTATTTTTGGGGCACCTGGGTGGCTCAGTAGGTTAAGCTTCTGACTTGATTTCAGCTCAGTTCAGGTCATGATCTCAAGGTTCATGAGATTGAGCCCCATATTGGGCTCTACACAGACAGTACAGAGCTTGCTTGGAATTCTCTCTGCTCCTTCCCTTCTCATACTCTCTCTCTTTCTCTAAATAAACAAACATTTAGAAAAATAAAATTTACTTTTATGTTTATGCTTTTCTGATATAGGTCTTCCAGAAATGTTACTAAATTTTATCTTTTTTCATAGTTTTGAATTTTACACATTTTTGTCACTATACTTTGTTAGTGGCATAAAGAAATATATTTAATTTTGGATATTGACCTTATGTTCCAAGACCATGCTATATTAAATAATGAATTCTACTAGATTTTATCTAAATATATTAGGAGGTACACCTACTTGACCATGCTGCTTACAAGTACAGATGGTTGTATGTCTTCCTTTCCACTCCATTTTTCTTCTATTACTTTTCCTTACCTTATTACATTATCTAAGGCTTTCAGGATAATATTATATAGATGTACTGAGAGTGGACAATCTTGCCATGTTCCCAATTGTATGGAATAAACACTCATTTTTTTTTCATCTATTAAGTTAGCTATAGGATTTTGTAGGTTATTTTTATTCATTCACACTCTTTATCATAAATGGGTATTAAATTTTATAAAATGATTTTTTGTATTTATTAACACAGTCATGAATTTTTTCTCCTCTATTTGTTTATATGGTGAATTACATTGATTGCTTTACTGCGCTAAATGCCACTTGGCTACTGTGTATTAACTTTTATAAAGTATTTGCTTTGCTATCATTTTTTAAAAGATTGTTGCCTATACGTACAAGAGGAGACTTAGTCAGGAGTTAGATTTTTTCCCTTATAATTTCCTTATCCAATTTTCCATCGCATGTTCTCTGTCTCCTATTGTATGAAAGCACCTATGGGGATTGATTATTTTTTCCTTAAATGTTCAATTAAATTCTCCAAAAATAGACATTCTGGTGCCAATACTTTTTTCTGAGAAAGTTTTATTTAATAGATAGGTGGTCATTAAATTTTCACATTTCCTTCTTGATTCAGTCTTGGTATTTTGTGTCTGTTGAGGACTTTTCCATTTGTCTTAGTTGTCAAATATTTTTAGAAAAATTCATAATATTTTCCTATTCTTTTCATGTCCGTTGGATGTGTAATGATATCTCCTCTTTTATTCCTGATATTGTTAATGAACTAATAGTGTCTATCTTTTCTCCCTTTCTTCTCTATCTTTCTGTCTTTCATCAGTCTGGATAGAGGTTCATCAATTCAATTATCTTTTTCAAAAAGTCATCTTTGGTGTCATTGACATATCCCATTTTTTTTCCATTTTCTATTTCATTTGTTTCAAGTTTACCTTTCCTAAAAATTTTAGGTATTTTCTATTTAGGAAAATTAAATTTGATGTGAAATATTTTTCTCTTTTCTAATATTATAATTGAATTGATTTCAATGATAACATTAGACATTAATGTTAGATAATGGATAATATTAGATAATAATTGATAAATTATTGAAATTTATCAATTTATTTCTAAGCACTGCCTTAGCTGAGCCCCATAAATAATGATACTATAATTTAATTGTGTCAAAAATATACTCTCATATACTTTGTAATGTGATATGTAGAAATATATTGTTTAATTTCCATGTGTTTGCAAATATATTTGTGTTACTAATTTAACGTAATTCCACTGCAGGTCAGAATAACCATATTAAAGGACAGAATATATATCCTTTGTATAATCTATATTCTGTTTTGAGAAGTATTTTCTTTGGGCTAGCATATGGACTTTATGATGAATGTTCCATATGTTTTGAAAATTAAGGTGTTGCAAAGAAATTTCTGAAGAATTTGGAATCAAGTTTTTTCTTAAAAAAAAAAGTCAGTTAAGTTTGACAGCTGTGTACAGGTTTTATATATATTCCAGTGATTTGATTTTTACTTTGTCAGTTACTGAGATAGCAGTTTGAAATTTCTACATGTAACTGGATTCATCCATGTCTTCTTTCAGTTCTGTCAGTTTTTGATCTATGTAATTAGAAGCTTTTTTAATAAACCAGTTAGAAAATTACAAATAGTGTGGATTTCACTAATAGGATCTATCTAGCTAGAATAGTCTGATTCACAGGCAGAAAGGAGGATGGTCGTTGTCGGGCTGAGGGGTGAGATGGGAGTGAGGGTTTATGGGCACAGAGTTTCAGTTTGGGAAGATGGAAAGTTCTGGAGATGGATGATGGTGCTGGTTGTACAACGATGTGCATGTACTTCGTTCCACTGAAGTGAACACCTAAAAAATCATTAGAGTGCTAATTTTTATGTTATATAGAGTTTAACAAAAAGTTTTAAAGGCATAACAGTTGATTTCTTTTTTAAAAAATGTTTTTAAAGTTTATTTTTGATAGAGAGACAGTGTGTGAGCAAGGAAGGGACAGAAAGAGAGAGAGGGAGAGACAGGACCTAAAACAGGCTCCAGGATCTGCTATGGCAGCACAGAGCCTGACACGAGGTTCGAACTCAGGAACAGCAAATCATGACCTGAGTCACAGTTGGATGCTTAACCAACTGAGCCACCCAAGAGCCCCTAAAAAGCATCACAGTTGATTTCTTAAAGGTAGCTGTGATTTCTTGCTTTCTCTTGACTCATTTTTCCTGTGGTAATTGGTCAAAATTTCTTCTTCACATTTTTTTTTTTTTGGTAATTTTTGACAGAATGCTAGACCCCATGAATGTTATATTATTGCTTAATGTACTTTATTATCTTCTTTTAATTTTAATTTTGCTTTAGTGGCAAGCAGTTTCTTTAGGACATGCTTAGTCTTTTTTTTTTTTAATGTTTATTTTTGAGAGAGAGAGAGAGCAATGTGCACACACACAAACACAAGCAGGGGAGGGACAGAGAGAGAGGGAAATGGAGGACCCGAAGCAGGCTCTGTGTTGACAGCAGAGAGCCAGATAGGGTGCTTGAATTCCTGAACCACAAGATCAAGACCTGAGCAGAAGTGGGATGTTTAAACCACTGAGCCACCCAGGCGCCCCCTTTTTTTGGTTAATATTTATTTATTTATTTTGAGAGAGAGAATATGCAAGTGAGTGGAAGAGGGGTGGAGAGAGAGGGAGAGAAAAAAATCACAAGCAGGTTCCAAGCTGTCAGCACAGAGTCCCACACGGGGCTAGATCTCCTTAACTGCGAGATCTTGACCTGAGCTGAAAATCAAGCGATTCTTGACAGGACTCAGCCACCCAGGTGCCCTGAACTTGATCTTTTTGAGGCATAGTTTCAAGTTTTATTTTTTAGGTCTAAGCTAACTTTTTAAAAAATTTGTGTTTATTCATTTTCAGAGAGACCAGTAGGGGAGGGACAAAGAGAAAGAGACAGAATCCCAAGTAGGCTCTGTGCAATCAGCGTAGAACCTGAGGTGGGGCTTGAATTCACCACTGTGAGATCATGACCTGGGACGAGATCAAGAGTCAGATGCTTAACCGACTGTGCTACCTAGGTGCCCCAGGTCTAAGCTAGCCGTTAGGGCAATGGTTCTCACCCAGGTGTGACCCTGCTTTACAAGTTACATTTCAAAATGTCTGGAGACATTGCTGGTTGTGACAGTTGAGGACTGTTACAGGTGTCTAGTGGTAGAGAATAGTGATGGTATTAAACACCGTGCAGTACACTGGAAGCCCACAGTAACCAGGAATTATCTAGGCCAATATGTCAGTAGTGACAAAGTTGAGCTACTGCTCCGAGGCTGGGTTTGCCCATGAGTAAGCTATGGCGTTTATGTGATCTGTCCTGAATGCCCCACGTGTTCAATGAGCTCTCTCCAATTTGTCTCGTTAGTATCTTCCCTGAGCTCTTGTGAGGTCTTGGAATAGTTCAGCCTCTTTCAGTTTCACGCTAACCATACAAAATTTAGTGTTCAGGTACAGAGATAAGGGAGACTTATAGAGATTTCTGGAGCTCTTTCTCTGTGGAGTTTCTTTCTTTCTGGTATTCTGCCCACAAATTGCAGCTCCTTCACCTTCTCTTGGGTGTCTTTATGTTGGGTCTTGTTTGGGTATCCCCTGCTCTGTGCTGTGGCCTGGAGATCACCTTCCAACAGAAAACTGGGAAGATCTTAGTGTGCACTTTCATTATCCTCCTTCCAGAAAGCATATCCTTGTGCTACATGTTGTCCAATAGTTGGAAATAGTAATTTCGTATATTTTTTCAGGCTTCCTAGCCTGTTAAAGTGGGAAGGCAAAGCTATTTCACTGATTTCATCCTAGCTGGAATTTAAAGTACCTTATTTTGATTTGAATTTCCTTTTGGTGATTATTTGTGAACCTCCTTTTTAATGTATCCATTAGCTGTTTATATACCCTATTTTATGAATTACCTATTAAATTATTCCCAAGTTATCTATTAGTTAGTCTGCATTTTAAATACCAATTAAATTGGTTTAAATACATGGAATTTTATACAGGTTTTCTCCTGTGTTATATAAGCATTATGTGCAGGTATGATATTTTCTTCACTACTTTTTCTATCTTAATATAGTGTGGAATTTTATTGTATTATTCTTCCATTCTTACTACTGTACCACATTCCTTCTCAGAAACTGCTCACTTCCTTAAATTATCTTTTCCCCCAGTGTGAAATGTATCCATTTATAACTGCCTATTGCCTGTTCTAGTAGCATCCAAAAATATGATATACAAATATCACAAATATCACAAATATGTGATATACAAATGTATTCCTCCAATCCGTGGTGTACTTTCCAAGTTTTTTAAAATGCTGTCTTTTGATGTTCTTAGTTTTAATAAGCTTCCATTGATCTCTTACTCTTTTTTTCTGTTAGCATTTCATGTTCTTTGCAAGACTTTGATAACCTGAGGCCATAAAAATATTTTCTTATGTTTTAGTCTAAAAGCTTTATTGTTTCACCTTGCACATTTATGTTTATTATCCACCGGAAATAGACTTTTATGTAAGATGTGCAGTTGAGGTAGAAATTCAATTTTCGCAGCACCATTTTATAAAAAATGCCATTCATTCTTTCCTGCACTTCAGTTTATTATATACGTATGGAGCAGTGTCTATAGAGTTTATTCTATTAAATTGATCACTTTGCTGTTTTTGCTGCTCTAATTGACATCACTTGAAATAAAGATTATATCCTGTATGTCATTCTTTCAGGTTTATTCTTCTTTAAGATTTCTTGGATATCTGGGCCTTGCAGATACCCATTCAATTTTCATATGCAAAAAAAAAAAAAAGAAAAGAAAAAGAAAAGCTGTGATTCTTTTTCTTTTTAGTGGCAGTGCGTTGGATGTGTAGCTCAATGAGTTGAGATCTGACTTCTTAGCAAAATTGAGTATTCCATTACCTAAACATGCTATATTTCTCCAATTATACAGATATTTAAAATCTTTGATAGCAATTTGAATTGTCTAGTGTACAGTTTCATAATCTTTTAGGTTCATTGGCAAATATTTGAGATTCTTTGATGATGTAAAATATTAATTCTTTGTACTTACACTGTAAGCTTAAATCTTTGTAATTTACTTGTTAAATGTCATAGTTTCTTTAAATCTTCTGTGTACAGAGCATATTAAGAGCAAATTGTAACAGATTTATTTCTACTTTTCTGGTAATTTTACTTTTAATTTCTTTCTCATTGATTTTAATAGCTCATCATTAGGTCAGATGTTTGTTAAATGCCAATGTGGATGTTCTAATAATAGTGTGTTAACAGGTTTGTTATTTTTTATCCTTTCACAGATGTTGAATTGTATCAAATGCTTTAATTGCATTTGTTAATATTGTCATTTTTCTATAAAAATGGTATATAGTGGTTCATTTATTTTATTTTATAAATTAAGACAATTTACATACAATAGATTCCATCCTTTTCCATGCACATTTCTTCCATGCACTCTCATTACCCATTCTAATAATGAATAAAGTATCCATAAACATTCACATACTTGTTTTTTGTATGAACAATCATTTTTAATTCACTTGAGTAAATACTAAATAGATTGCTGGGTCATGTGATAAGAATGGTGTCTTTCAAACAATAGAAATTCTTTTTTTTTAAATTTTTATGTTTTATTTATTTCTAGGAGAGAGAGAGAGACAGTGTGCGCAGGGGAGGGTCAGAGAGAGAGGGAGTCACAGACTCTGAAACAGGCTCCAGGCTCTGAGCTGGCAGTCAGCACAGAGCCTGATGCGGGGCTTGAACCCACAAACCGCGAGATCATGACCTAAGGGAAAGTTGGAAGCTTAACTGACTAAGCCACCCAGGCGCCCCATCAAACAATAGAAATTCTTAATTTTGATGAATTGTAAATCTATTATTTTTTGTGGTGCGTATGCCAAGATTTTGGTATTATATCCAAGAAATATACACATTAATATTTTCAGGGTTTCTAGTGATTAAAGTTTTTATATCTTTCTTTACTGATTATAATAGCTCACCATTCTCATGTAAAGTATCTTTACAGAGTTTTATGAATTTTTGGTCTTCTATATTAATTAATTTTATATATTAATGTACTGCAATATAGTAATCCCTGTCACTTTACACTAAGTCTTAAAATTAGGAATAGTGAGTCCTTCAAATCTCACCTTCTTTTTCAAGATCGTTTTTGCTATCTTAGCCAATTGCCTTCCCATATAAAACTCAGAAGTATTTACTTTTTTAATATAAAAATTTGGGATAGGGTTTGATTTGGATCTCATTAAAATCTATAAATTAGGTTGGAAAGAATTACGTCTGAATAATCTCGAGCCTCTCAATTCAGGAACAAAGTATATTTCTCCACTTACCTAGATCTTCAGTTAATTTTTTCAAAGGTGTTTGTCACAAGTGTTTTGTAGTTTTATCATACAAATCTTGCATACATTTTATTACATTTCATGTAAGTATTTTGTGATCTTTTTGGAGCTATTGTTAATGCTGCTTTTAATAATTCAATTTCTATTTGTTCACTGCTAATATACAGATATAAAAATGACTTTTGAATAATTAATTTGTATCCTGTTACCATGCACAATCATTTATTAGTTCTAGTATGTTTTTGTGTAGATTCTTTAGAATTTTTTTATAGGTATGGCATTATGAGAGTGGAGAAACTTTTGTTGTTTTCCTAATCTGTCTTCATGCTGTTTGTTTTTCATGGCTTATTGCATTGCATAAGACTTCCAGCATAATGCTTTATAGGAGTGTTGAGAGGAGTCATCATTATCTCATTACACTCATACATAATGTTAGCTGTAAGTTTGGGTAGATTCCCTCGATCAGCTTTATTCTTAGGTTGCTAAGAATTTTTATCAGTAGATACTCTAAGACCAAATGCTTTTTTCTGCATCTTTTGAGGTGATCTTTATTTTTTCTTGTTAGTCTGTTGATATGCTGAGTTATATTAATTTTAGAACATTGGAACATATTTCCATTCTGGAATCCCCATTTGATTATTTAGAAGACTACAAATATCTAGTTAAATTCTCCACATTTCATCTTTGTCTTCAATGTTTTTTTCCCTATAGTTGTAAATATCTTAATCATAATTAGACTGCTTTATGATTAAGTGCAATATCTGGAAACTTTATAGATTGGCATCTATGCTTTCGTATTTATCTTAGAATTTATATATATTGTCTGCATTCTGAGGTAATTCCTGATTAAATATGAAATCATTTATGAAAAAAATGGATGGCAAGGGGATCTTCTAGAGAGGAGTTGGCCTTCCATTTGCTACACTTACAGATTGGCAACTGCTTCCATTAACCAGCCAGAGACTGTGTTGAATAGTGGCTAGCTTGTTCTCTTGGCAAGGCTTAGTACCTTTCTTGCTATCACTTGGCCCTCCAGGTTTTCACCAGAGAGTCTGTTTTCTTTAGGGCTTCTGATGTTTAATAGTATGAAAGTCTAATCTTTGTCTTGGGAAACTTTGGAAATCTCCATCCATCTTTTTAGAGACTAAAATCTTAACATGGGGCACCTGGGTGGCTCAGTTGGTTAAGCATCTGACTTCGGCTCAGGTCATGATCTCACGGTTTGTGGGTTCAAGCCCCACATCGGGCTCTGTGCTGACAGCTAGCTCAGAGCCTTGAACCTGTTTAAGATTCTGTGTCTCCCTCTCTCTCTTACCCTCCCCTTCTCACGCTGTCTCTCTCTCAGAAATTAAAAAAAAGAAAACATTAAAAATTAAAAAAAAAAAGTCAACATAAATGTTAAATATTTTAACCTTCCAACCTATGCCACTCCTGAATGTGGTCAGTGTGCCAATAGGGCAACCAGTTGTGTTCTTGAGTTCACCCTTCCAAGTCTCTGTCCAAAGTTATGCTAGTTTGTTCTGAATACCAGCAGCAACTACCAGTGGATAAATTTTCACTTTCTGCCCATAAGCATAATCAGAAAATTCCCTACGAGCAAAAGATCACCACTTTTGAGGTTCTCCCATTTCTGGAATCTTAGCCCATCCTGCTCCCAGTTCTTGTATCTGCAGCATTCTGCTGTCCTCAAATGGATATTTTTGTATTTTCTTGGTTTTATTTTATTATTTTTATTGGGATTCCTCTAAACAGGAGCAATGATCTGTTACTAGGCACTACATATCAGTCACAAGAAGTTTTCCCTCAATATATTTTTTCCACATGAGATCAAAGATTTAATCTATTGTCCTTAACATTCTCTCTGATTCTCAGCTCATAAGCAGTGTTTCACACATAGTGGACCATCTCCGAATATCTGCTAAGTGAATGAATAGCCAATATATTTCTAGCAAACAGAGAGACCCATCAATATATGTCATCTGTATTTTAAATGTGTCAACTTAACTCTAGATAACTATATGTCACTACTGTGTCAAAATATATGTTGGTAATCATGGGTTTACTTTCTTTACAATTTTGACTTTTTTGTCATAGTAATAAGGAGATACTCTATCACTCTTCCATCTCACCTGATTATTGATATTTAAAAAGAAGACAAAACATGACATAAACTTAAATGCATTACCTGAGGATTTTATGATTTTATAAATTTTCTTTCTTTGTGTGTGTGTGCATGTGCGTGTATATCCCGAATGATTTGTGATATTCCTAACAAAATTTGAGTTTGAGTAAATTACAAATGAGAAGATAAAATTAGAATACCAGTAGATATGTTCTCTCAAATAATATAATATACAAGTAGCTTAGTTGTTTCTGATTTCTATTAAAATATCTTGATAGATTTTCCCTTAAAGAAACTACTGCAGCAGAAAACAGTAGAGAAAATTACCTCCTGAAGTGCTTTTATTTGAAAAGGATCAGTTAAATTGATTCCCCTGGAGGTGACTGAAATCAAGGGTAGAGATCGAGTAGGAGAATTAATCACTAAAAGAATAAAAAGATCTTATTATGCAGTGTCTATTACGAGGCCTTGACACAAATCCAGAGAACTTGAACTTTATTTTGGGTCTCTGGGGTAAGCACACACTTTAGAGTTGTTTACGTTACTTTTATTTGAGAATACAGGTAAAGAGTTAAAAATTATCATAAGACAATGAATTCCCTATATCAGACAAGGAATACTTTAGGGGGCACAGGAATCCTATAACAATGAGCCCTAAACTTTTACTGTAGTGTTAGGATTTAGGATTTCACATCAAGATAGTATGGTATTGGCACAAAAACACACACATAGACCAATGGAACAGAATAGAGAACTCAGACATGGAACCACAAATGTATGGCCAACTAATCTTTGACAAAGCAGGAAAGAGTATCCAATGCAAAAAAGACAGCCTCTCTAACAGATTGTGCTGGGAGAACTGGACAGCAACATGCAGAAGAATGAAACTAGGTCATTTTCTCACACCATACACAAAAATAAACTCAAAATGGATAAAGGACCTGAATGTGAGACAGGAAACCATCAAAACCCTAGAAAAAAAGCAGGAAACAACCTCCTTGACCTCAAGCGCAGCAATTTCTTACTTGACACATCCCCAAAGGCAAGGGAATCAAGAGCAAAAATGAACTATTGGGGCTTCATCAAGATAAAAAGCTTCTGCACGGCAAAGGAAACAATCCATAAAACTAATGGGCAACTGATGGAATGGGGAAAGAGAGTTGCAAATGATGTATCAGATAAAGGGCTAGTATCCAAAATCTATAAGGAACTCACCAAACTCCACACCCAAAAAACAAATAATCCAGTGAAGACATGGGCAGAAGACATGAACAGACACTTCTCCAGAGAGGACTTCTCCAAAGAGGACATCCAGATGGCCAACAGACACATGAAACAATGTTCAACGTCCCTCATCAGGGAAATACAAATCAAAAACACACTGAGATACCACCTCACATCAGAGTGGCTAAAATGAACAAATCAGGAGACTCTAGATGCTGGCGAGGATGTGGAGAAACAGGCACCCTCCTACACTGTTGGTGGGAATGTAAATGGGTGCAGCCCCTCTGGAAAACAGTGTGGAGTTTCCTCAAAAAATTAACAATAGAACTCCCCTATGACCCAGCAATAGCACTTGCTAGGAATTTACTCTAGGGATACAGGAGTGCTGATGCATAGGGGCACATGTACCTCAATGTTCATAAGCAGCACTCTCAACAATAGCCAAAACATGGAAAGAGCCTAAGTGTCCATCAACTGATGAATGGATCAAGAAGATGTGGTTCATCTATACGATTGAATACTACATGGCAATGAGAAAGAATGAAATCTTGCCATGTGTAGCAACATGGATGGAACTTGAGGGTGTTCTGGTGAACGAAATAAGTCAGGCAGAGAAGGACAGATACCATATGTTTGCACGTATAGGAGGATTAGGGGAAACTTAATGGAGGACTATGAGGGAGGAGAAGGGGAAAATAGTGGGGGAGAGTGGGGAATTCTTACCATGAGAGACTCTTGAATGCTGAGAACAAATGGAGGGCTGATTGGGGTGGGGGAGAAGGGAAGGGGAGTGATGGGCATGGAGGAAGGCACTTGTTGGGATGAGCACTGGGTGTTATATGGAAACCAACCTGACAAACTATTTAAGAAAAAAAAAGGATTTAGCGTTTCATCATTTCACTTATTCTGAGTTCCTGGGAGGCATATGTGCATGTGCAAATGAGGTGTTATCTGTTGATGTTGTTTTGATTTTTAATGTTTTTTTTTTAAGAGACAGAGTGTGAGTGGGGGAGGGGCAGAGAGAGAGGGAGATACAGAATCTGAAGCAGGCTCTAGGCTCTGAGATGTCTGCACTGAGCCAGATGTAGGGCTTGAACTTACAAACTGAGAGATCATGACCTGAGCTGAAGTTGGATGCTTAAAAGGAGCCACTCAGCTGCTGCCCTATTTCTTTTTACATAAACCTTTACATAATGCCTGGGAGAGATTCCCCAGCCATTACTTTTATTTTCCTTTAATGTGTTTATTCTCACCTTACTCTTACCATCCACGTCATTGGCTTACTACTAAATTTAAGAGAAAAAAAAAATAAGGGAGCTTGTCTGAGGTTTAGCATCCTCAGTCATAAAAATGCATCTGAAACTAGACTGTAGGTTTTACATTACAGTTCACAGCATGAGAGAAGAAATAGTCTCAATCTAGAGTATCCAAATGCCGCTGGTTTGCTCAGTGTAGATGAAAACACTGGTGTTATTGTTTGTTGCACCACCCTCCCCCCGCCCCATCTCCCAGCTCCGTTCTTCACTTTGGTGAAGCACCAGCACCAGGTTATATTTTAAGGATATTTCAAAAGGAAAGCTGACACTACAAAATAAACACATTTAATGAAGTGAGATTACTAGTCACTAAGGTGCTAATGAACTATAAGATAGCTTCAGCAAACAAAATTTCTCCCATGTCCCCTCCTGCCAATATCTAGGGCTCCAGCTGGAGAGGTAAGATGTAGAATTCATCCAGTGTTCAATACTCAGACAGCAGAGCCAGAGTTACTTTCTCTGTAGCTCTCTGCTGTCAAAATGGTAGCTAAGTCCTGGATCAAAATGAATATGAAGAATGAGATGTGCAAACTTGATTTTTCTTTTCGGTTCTACTTTTACAAAGGAGAGTTCCTCCTTACAGTCTTTGAAATATATAATTCATGGTTCTATATTACTAACACATTTCTTTTGCCAAATGTCTTCACTAGCAGGAGTCTGCTAAAAGATATAATATTCCTGATCTACATAAAAGAAATATTGCAAAATTGTGTAGGCCTGCATTGAGCAAAGTAGCATGATGAAATTAAACAAACAAAAATAATCCGAGAGTGAGTTGGATATTGCTAAAGAAAACTCACCGACTACATATTTCCTTAACACTATCCCCGCAACCATACATACACATTGCCCACCCCAAGATGCCTAACGTAACACTTCCCTCTTCCCCATGCACTGGAAACAAATGACTTGTCTGTTTTATTGGTCCACTGTTTGCTAGCCTCTCGTCTCAGAGCATGGTATTAAAGCAGCAAATGTAATGCTTAGATGCACTAAATGTGCATACATGTACATGAGGAATGTAAGGAATGAGAAAAGAATAGGAAACTGAGCAAGGGGATGGGGAGGCAAAGAGAGCTGAGAGGAGGAAGGAAAACAGTTTACTAATCAAAGGTATAAGCCTAGTCTACTGATCAATTTAACACATTGAGTGGCAGTTATGCACATATTTGAAAAAAATACACCTTGTAGTCTGTTAACTTTGGTTGTCTAAAGAATTGTTGCATAATCAATTTGGCTGCAGCAGACAGTATTGATCAGAAAACGGATTGGCTCTACAGGGACCCAGTTCATTTGCCCACCTACTGTGGATAAACAGGACCTGTTTAACACGGAAAGAAGTGGTAGTTTCAAAGGAGAAGCATCAAGTCCATTAAAACAAAAGCAAATAAGGTTGCTATTGCAGTTGTATGATCTAGTCTGTACCACATTTCTATTATCATAATGTGCCAATGGTAAATACACTGTTGAGTGATGTGAGGTACTCAGCCATGTTATGTATGTGATGCAAGACCTGTCTATGCTTCCTCTTAACCTGCCCACCCCCCCAGAGTCCCCCCCCAGAACCCCCCCCCCCCCCCCCCCCCCCCCCCCCCCCCCCCCCCCCGCAGCCTGCCTGCTCTACATTAGCTGTGTTAGTGGAGCATCACCGGCAAGACTGCTTAAAATTACAACACTGATACATTCTGGTTAAGGAGGTGCTCGGGGAACAAACTCAACTTACTCTCCCTGTGGGATAGATAGGCTTTGCAAGATAGGCTTTCATGGTTATTTCTGGCCTCCTGAAGAAAATTGAAAGTCAAAAGCAAAAAACAAAATTTTTTTTTGGTATAGTTTGCTTGCTTCCCACTCTTCGGTCTGCAAGACTCCTGTCATAATACTTTCTGCACCTGCTTTTATTTCACCTCTAGCTGGTCAGAAATTCCAGTTTCATATCCAAAGAAAAAAGCTTCCCTCTGTGAATCATTCCTACATCATATTCAGAAGGTAATGCCAAGTAAAGCTCTTACGGGGTTGGAACTAAGGAACAGGCAAAGTGTACAGCAAAGGAGAGCTGTAATTTGTATCTGGTATCAAGGACTGCTTATTTTTTCTTAATGGTATAAGCAAGGGTAACAAGTGCTTGCCTTTTTTCACTTCCTTTGTTTCACATACTATATGCATTTAATAAATAATCTCATACCACGGATCCTTTCTAGAGAAAGGCAGAGTCTAAATTGATAATGAAAGCTTTGACAGTTCATAATTTAACAACAATCGTTATGTTTAATCCTGCCAGCTGCCTCCACTTACAAGCAAAGTTAGTGAAATCAGAGACTATATAACTCACCTGATACCCTCTCTGGTAGTTTCGGAACTCAGATACAATCTTCTTGAAAGTAAAGTCTTTTTTATGAACTTTCCTAATTTTAAGAGTTCAGCTAGTGTCAGTCTTTGTGGGAAAGCCCAACAGGTTTGTAATGACGGGAAAGGCTTTTGCATCACCAGTCCTCATCTTTTCTGTTGGCTCTATTTCACATCAGCCCTCCCCCTTCTGCCATGTTGTCCAGGCACAGTAAATTATCATTTAGTTCTTGAGATGCGTGATCTCTGACAGGCCAATACTTGTGCCTTTCTGTCCCTTCTCTGATCTAATACAACACCCGTCTCTGCCTAGACAACTAGTTCTCTTTACATGATTGTGAAGACAGGATCTGGGGCGGCTGGTCCCGGTAACAATTTCATTTTGTTACTTTCAGTTGTGTAATTTGGGGTAAATTTCTTAAACGTTCTGTGCTTCAGTGCCTTTGTTCATAACATAAGGATGGTAATAGAACTTTCCTCATAGAGTTGCTTGTGGGTAAAAAGATTTAATGTATGGACAACATGAAGACAGTTGCTAGTTTATTCAGAGTCCAGAGTAACCAAATTTTGTACTTCATGTATCTCATACCATATACTTCTGAATAAAGCTGTTTTCTCTACTCTGTGGACTTCATTCTATTTTTTCTCCTAAATTTCTTCTGCCAATTTAGGCCCTGATAACCTATTGGTCAGAAATCTGTAATTTTCTCTTACGTGACCTTCCTAATACATGGTTTCTTCCCATCAAGGTGTTGCCCACAGTTTTTCCTATGTAGTCTTTCTAACCTGCAAATCTGATCAATTCACTCATTTACTGAGAACCCTTCATGGGCATCCTGTAGATTTCAGCTTCCATAAAGCTTTATGTGCTTAGGTTTCTGCTTTACCCTCTAATGCAGTCTGACCAAGTGTATCTTTATTTCCTATCTTACAGAAAGTGCTGAACAGTAGTGAATGAATAAACAAATATTTATGCATCAAGTTATGCTGTAAGCATATCCACTGGGCACTGTGTCCTTTCTAGCTCTAGTGTCTGGGACAAAGACAAAACTATGTCCTAGCAGGAATAAAGGAGGGAGCTGTTTCACCGAAATGTACTGGCTGCAGAATAATTAAATGTTTTTATCATCTTTTAAGGACCAGTGATCCTGAGGGAAATTTAAAGACACTGAAAGCCATGATCTTCCTCACAGTGTTTTTCTATTTGCTTGTAGACATGCTGCCTTGGGGGAGGTATAGACTTCTATAAATTTCTTCTTTTTAAAAAAAGCTTATTTATTTTGAGAGAGAGAGAGAGAGAGAGAGAGAGAGAGAGAGAGAGAGAAAACACACAAGCTGAGGAGGGGCAGAGAGCAAGGGAGAGGGAGAATCCCAAGCAGGCTCTGGGCTGTTAGCTTGGAGCTTGATCTCACTAACTGTGAGATCATGCCTGAGCCAAAATCAAGAGTTAGACACTTAACCAACTGAGCCACCAGACACCCCTAGATTTCTGACATTTCTTCTTAATATCGGCATTCTGGTATTTTTTCCTCTTTAAAAAATTGAAGTATAAATACATGTAAAAAGTACAAAGAACTGAACACAAATATATAGTTGGTAGGTTTTTTACCCTTGTCTACACCCATGTGATCACCATCAGGATTAAGTTCAACATTTTTAGTGCTCAAAAATACTCACTCATGCTCCTAAACTCTCAGTCAATATCCAGCCACATTCCAGAGGTAACCTTGCTACACTTAACTTCTTCCAACATTAGTCAATTTTGACTCTTTTTCAATATGTATTCTTTGTGTCTGGCTTTTATGCCACAAAGTACCTATAAGATGTGTCTGAGGCATTTTGTATGTCTTTAGTTTGTTCCTTTTGATGACTGCATCATATCCCATTGTATAAATATACCACAATTTGTTTGCTTTAGTCTCTTATTGATAGATGTTTGGGATGTTTCTAGCCTGAGACTACAATGTATAAACATTCTCCAGGTGTCTTTTTGTGGGCATATGTGTTTATTTCTCTTGTAAATGTATATAGCTAGGAATTGTATTATTAGAACATGGGATCCTATAGCTTTTGACATTTTGATTTTTACATATTTTGTATTTACTCTCTTCCTGCTTCTTTTAGCTTTTGAACAGCCTTTCTTGACCCCCTCCTTTTTTTTTCTAGTTTGAGAGAGAAAGAAAACGTGACTGGGAAAGAGGGGCAGAGGGAGAGAGACAGAATCTTAAGCAGGCTCCACACTCAGTGTGGAGCATGACATGGGGCTTGATCTCACATCCCTGGGATCGTAGCCTGAGCCAAAATCAAGAATCAGGGGCTCAACTGACTAAGCCACCCAGGCACCCCAAGCCCTTCTTGATTCTTTGACTCTTTCTAAAATAGTTTTCAAATGTTTAATTTATTTTTGAGAGAGAATTAAAGAGAGCGTGAGCAGGGGAGGGGCAGAGAGAGAGAGGGAGACAGAAACCAGAGCAGGCTCCAGAGTTCTTTGTGGGGCCTGAACTCACAAACCATGAGATCATGACCTGAGCTGAAGTCAGGTGCTTAATCAACTGAACCACCCAGGTGCCCCAGCCCTCCTTGAGTCTTATATACATATTAGCATATTATATATTTTTTATGATTCTTCTTTTACACAGTCTCCATTTTCTTTAACTAGACACCTAATCTTGAACAACTGGAAATCTAATAATACAAAAAGAGATGCACTTTTCCTTAGTTCAACCATTGGATTTTTTTCTTTCTACTTCATAAGAATGTTTTGAAGTATTATAAATCACTGACTTATGCCAGCAAAAACTCAATATTTGTTTGGAAACTTCTTATTTGGAAATTTTACCTGCGTACTCTTTTATCATTTATTTTTGAGGCTTTGCTAAAGTATCTGTGAGTGTCACTTATCTGAGAGGTTTAGGTTGATTAACTTGACTCTTTGATAGGTAAATGCACCTTATACATTGTATGCATGACTATCTTTCCAACTATTTATTTTCTGTGTTTGCTCTTAGGGAGTTGGGGGAGGGCAGCATCCAAATTATCACTTAAACTAAGACATATCTCTTAGATTTTAGCCTAAGTCTTTTGAGTCTAATTCCAAGCAGCTACGCAAAATATTCAGACTTCTCAGTGACCTTCACTTCCTTCATGGTTTCAAAATAACAGGATTTATGTATTTGTGATGCTCTGATTTGCTATAGAAACTGCTTTAGTGACTTCTGCAATGAAGTCTCATGTTTCACTCTAGCTGTAACATTTTTGGAAAGAAAACCGGAGAACTGGAGAATTCTTCAGCAGAATTTGAAATGAAAGAAAAAAAAAAAACAGGGCTTTTAGTACTAAGAAGCCAGATAATAACATTTCTTTGTTCTTTCTGGGAAATGCAAGTGATAAATATCAGAGACAGAATGAAGCATATGATAAACAAGAACAAAATCTGAAGCCGAGAAGTAATCTTTGATGCTGCTGATAGTGGCAATAAAATCCCACCCACACTTCATTGTGAAATGAGAACTCCTTACTAAAATATATGGAATATTAGAAATCACTCACAGCTTAAGCTTTATTCAGATAGAAGGAAACTTTTCACACAAAGCCAGAGATTGTCTCATAAAAACAATTCATTTCCTCTGATCTACCCAAGACAAAATAAAATAAGATCATTCTTTTCTAGTTATCAGTCTAGCATGATCTTTGTCTCAATCTCTGATTTCTGTAAGGACCAAACCAATACTTCACGCAAATATTTACTATTCTGAGATTCTTAAAAGACTTCTAAGTGTCTTGTCTGTCTCCAACCCGTAACTTCATTGCTAAGCAGCGACAAAGTGCTCATGCCCGTTGGGGGAATTCTGAACTGACCCAGAGGACACAGAAAGCCTTTTACTTCAATGAAGCTTAGCATTTAACACAGATCTGACACCTTCCTACTTTAGCAAGGTACTTACTTTTTCTCTGTTACAGCAATTTGTCTCAGACAGTGAAAATACTATTAGAAGTGTAACTCATAGGTTGAACGTCATCATTCCCGTATGTTTCATAGATCCCTTGCTCCTTGTGAAGATAGTATTAGCTTGGAAGTCAGGCAGATCAACAGTCCTCTTCTGCATTCACTCTGCTGGTTATGTGACTTTGGTTACATTATATACAGTGTACAATCAGCTTCCCCTGTCTATGACACAGAAAAACTTATGTCTTCATCACACAGGATTATAGTGAGAATTAAATTAATAATGACTATGAAAACCCTAGTTTTATAATATTAGCTGCCTTACAAAAGTACTTTTCTAATTTAACTTGATTTCATACATCTAAAAATTCTAGTAAATGCAAGGAACATAATGTAACTTTGGAGGGCAATGTGCAATAGATAAAAGGAAGTGGGGGGAAGCAGTGGGGAGTCACACAAATTCAAGGTGCGACAGAAGTTACACACTGACTTTTGAAAGTTGACCAACCTCTTTGAATCATAGTTTCTTCAACTATAACATAGGGCTAATAACTAACTTGGCAGGGTAGTTTCTAGGATCAAAGAAGACAATACAGAAGAATGTTTCTGGTATGATGCATATTATAATGGTTTAAAAACAATATAATCTCTTCTATAATAGGATTTTTAAAAATCTTTGGATATATACATACACACTCTGAATATGTCCTAAGGTTTTTCCTATCACAGTTAGAATACATTAAACCCCTGGCTCTGCCTACCTCCGACTCTTCCTCTCCCAGTGTCGTCCATATTTACCCTGCTTCAGCCATCATTGCCTTCCTGTTAGTCTTCAAATAAGCCAAACTCATTTCCAAGTTAGGATTTCTGCAGTTCCTCTTTCTATGCTACAATGTTCTCCTCCTAGCAATTTCAAGCAATTTCATTCCCCATGAATGCCTCCCCCCATATATCTACTCCAGCCTGTTTAAAATAGTACCTCACTTTGCAAAATACTTCTAGTACTTTACCATGTCTTATGTGTTTTGATATACATCCTGAAATTCGATATTATAACATATATCCATTTGTTTACTTATTATCCATCTCTCTTACAGCAGGGTTCTTACTCTTTAATGCCTTTATATCCTTAGCTATAAAACAGTGTTTGATATAATAGTCAATACACTTGTGCAGAATGAAGGAATCCATCCATTGGTCAAACCATACTTAGTACTTAAGTATATGTAGTGTTCTTTTTTGTCCATTGTATCTCTGAACACATGTACAAAGAAACACTATATTCAACAAATAATACTATAGCCACTTATCTTATAAGGCAGATGTCTGTAATGTTTACATAAGAATTATGGGAAGTCCCAGTTATATATCTTTTGTATTTGCACTGGTGATAATGGTGAAGTAAAAAGAAATAATCATCCTGGTAAATAAATTTTGACAACATAAATGAATTTTAGCTAAATACTACCATGTTTTCCTAATACGAATGATGTTGATCACTCCCTTGCCTCCTGATGTTTCCGTGAAGTTCCATAGTATTTTTTTATTTTCAAAAAGCTGGGAAAATAATTCCTTCCTTTTTTTTTTTAAACACAGTGTCTGCTTTTCTCTTTAGTTTCTTCTAGTACAATCAGAGAAATATGTGTGGCATTGGAATTTAGTCAATGTAAATGACTCCCATCCTAATCAAATGCCCAGCTTTTAAACTTTCACCATTTAGTCATCCACAAAAGTAGTTTATTGCCTTCTCTGCCTCTGCCATAAATGCTAAACTTTAATTAGTTTAGAAATTCCTTACATTTGAAGCCAGGATTTCTGCACAAATATTCTTTTATGTATATTCCAGTGGGTGAGTGAACACTATCCCGATTAATTTGGGAAATTGGCAGGGAAAAAAATTTCTGTGGAACAAGGAGAGCAAAAATGTAGTCAAGTATAACTGAAGGCTTATGAAGAAAAACAGTACTTTGGCAGATTATAACACATGTTAAAGAGTAGTAGATCTATGGCTGCTTTCAGGGGAAACTACAGAAGTATATTACATTCATGTAACAACACACTGATGAATGGCCATGTGAAAACTTGTTTGTGCAACTTATTACACATATACTCGATATGTGCCATATGTGCTATTCTAGGTGCTTTGCTTATGTTTGTATTTAGTTCCCCTCAAATCCTTTAACACACTATGATCTCCATTTTAAGCAAAAAAGACATGAGGCCCCAATAAGAACAGAGGTATTAGTTGTGGATCCTAGATCTGAACCCACTCTTCCCCAAAATATAAGATAAACTTGGTTTAGAGGAACTTAAAATCTAGAAGGTGGGGCACTTGGGTGGCTCACTCAGTTAAACTCGGTCTGACTTTTGGTTTCAGCTCGGGTCAGGATCTCAAGGTTCATGAGATGGAGTCCCTGTTGGACTCCACATTGATAGCTCAGAGGGTGCTTGGGATTTTCTCTCTCCCTCTCTCTGCCCCTCCCCTGCAATCTCAAAATTAATTAATCAATTATTTATTTAACTAATTAAAATAAAATCTAGAAGGGGATACATAATAAAAACCACCATAGTTGTCTAAGACAATGAACCAATGAGGGATAATTTCATGGAGGAAGTGAGACCCTTGCCAAGCCTTGAAAAATAGGGTAAATTTGTTTAATAATACCAGGTAATACCTATTGAATGCTTACTCTATACCAGGTACTTTACATTCATCTTCATCTACTTATTAATTTAATCCTTGTAACAACAACCCAATAAAATGGATACTATTATTTTCCCCATTTTACATTTGAGAAAATTAGGCACACAGTTCATTCCATTCCTGGTAAATTATCTAACAGCAATAAACATAGAGTTTAAGGTTTGTCTTCAGTCTATATTCCTTATTTCTAGTTGGCCATCACTGCCTTAATACTGCTTTTCAGAATATTTTATTCTAAATAAACCAGCTAGAAATGTCTATTACATTTGATCTGTAGGACTGAGAAGTTATTTCCAAGACATTATCAAAAAAATTTCTGTTTCACATATTTGGCTAGAACATTAATTCATTCCACAAATAAGCAGCAAGTGGATTGTACATGCCAGGTTCTCTGCTTAGGAGAAACGTTGTTGTGCATGGATTTCTTTTTATTTGATGAATTTTCCCTAAAAAGCATTATTTTTGCTTAGTGCTTACTGATTTCATGCTTTTTCTCTCTTTTTAAAAGCTGCTTTCTCTCTTCTTTTTCTTTGACGTTCTATAGAAAAACAAGGAAATACCTTATGCCTGAAATGCATTAACCTTGGAAAAAGCTGTGATAACTGTTTTATAAAATTATTTTAATACGGTAACTTCCATTAGCAAGAATAAAATTCTATTGCCCTTAACATTTTTAGAAAAGCATTGACACAGTAAAATGGAATCTTGTTCTACTTTTCCTTGTGGAATAATTCTTATTTGCGGGGTCCTGACAGTTGTTTCCAACTGGTTCTATAGAATGTAGGGATTACACAAATTGCGAATCAGCCCATTGTCTGGGCATAGGGTAGGCAAAATATTTGCATAATTTAGCTGATTAGCGTAGAACATACAACTAGGACCAAAAGTTCTTAGAAAAATATTTTTTTTTGTTGTTTTTTTTTATTTATTTTTAGGAGAGAGAGAGAGAGAGACAGCGTGAGCAGGGGAGGGTCAGAGAGAGAGGGAGTCACAGACTGAAACAGGCTCCAGGCTCTGAACTGGCAGTCAGCACAGAGCCCGACGCGGGGCTCGAACCCACGATCCGTGAGATCATGACCCAAGCGAAAGTCGGACGCTTAACCGACTAAGCCACCCAGGCGCCCCATTAGAAAAATATTTTTAAAAAATCACTACTTGTTAACTCTTCATTGAACTCGATGTGACATTACTGATATGCAAATATAAGTACATTATGGATTTTTGAGACACTTTCAACTTACCAGGAAAGCAGGAAAACACAGTGTACAGACCTCACAACAGTTTATGAATGAACAAAAGCAACAAAAACAGTACTGCCCATTAGAAATATAACAGAAACTTTTTTGTAATTTAAAATTTTCTAATAAGCTACATTAAAAAAAACAAGAGTTAATTTAATTTTAATAATTTCTATATTGCTTTAACATGTAGTAAACATAAAATTATAAAGATATTATATATTTTTTCATACTAAGTCTTTGAAATTTGATGTATGGTTTATAATCATAGCACATCTCAATTCAGATGCTCAGTTTGTACTGGAAATACTTTATCTGCATTTAGATTTTTTTTTAACTTTTAAAAATTTATTTGAGAGAAGAAGAGAGAGCAGGCCAGGCTGACAGTGCAGGGCCTGCTTGGGATTCTCTCCCTCTCCCTCTCCCTCTCCCTCTGCCCCTCCCCTGCATGTGTTCTCTCTCTCTAAATAAATAAATAAATTTTAAAAAATAAAAATAAAGGTGGCAAATTAAATATATGTAAGTGTATTCATTCTGATTATTTCCTGAATAATTGTTTTTGAGATGTTTAACTTGGGAAGCTTTGGATAAATAAACAGGAGATGGCAAATGGTGATAAAAAAAAAGTAAGTTACTCTTCAGGAACGTTTTTACAGGAAGAGACAAATTCTGGAGCGTGCATGATTAATAGATACAATTAGTTTTCAAAAGCTGAAAATCAAGGTTATCTAATGGCCAATTCCCTCTATAGTGCAGCCCTGGCCAGAATCAATATGATAATGATCATGCTTTCCTCAATCGAGAGAGGCGCGAAGTGTAGTGTGTGGGTGTCTGTGTGAGAGCAGTGGTGAGCTGGAGCGCGGCCCCAGCAGGACAAAGCAACGCATCACTTCCGGGCTGCTGTCTGTTACAGTTCCAAGGCATTCTAATACTGGATAGAAGATACTGGGTTTATCTACTTCGAGTCGAATTGCTGCAGAGCATAGTATAAGATCAACAAATAAGAGATAATGAAAACACATGTCCCTTGGGAAACAGGAGGAAGAAAAATAAAAGAAACATTTACTTTTTTCATTGTTGTTAGGCAGACAGATAAAACCTCTGTAAATTTAAGAAGGGGTATCTATTAAGTAAAATACCCCATCTTTACCATCTCTAGCAAAACTTCAAACTAAAATAGAACATTAAGTATAATGGCTATGAAAAAGAAATTATGTAAAATATGCTTTCATGAAATGTTGAATTATTTTTTTTTTAATTTTTTTTTTTTTTTTTTTTTTATTTCTAGGAGAGAGAGAGAGAGAGAGATGGCGCGAGCAGGGGAGGGTCAGAGAGAGAGGGAGTCACAGACTGAAACAGGCTCCAGGCTCTGAGCTGGCAGTCAGCACAGAGCCCGACGCGGGGCTCGAACCCACGAACCGTGAGATCATGACCGAAGCGAAAGTCGGACGCTTAACCGACTAAGCCACCCAGGCGCCCCTTTTATTTTTTTTTTTTAAATTTTTTTTTTTTTAATGTTGAATTATTTTAGAACTAAGAAATAAATGTTACAACCTTTTTACTCTCCTTTTGACCTTGAGCAAATGACTTAATCTCTTTGGCCCTTCATATCCTATATGTTTAATAGTACTTCATGAAATTTATTTGCCATGTTATGTAAATCAATAGCAAAAAAAAAACAAAAAACAAAAAACAAACAACCGGCAAACAATAAAGAACTAAAGTATGTATTTCTGTAATCTATATTATTATTTTTAAGATACTCTAGTTAAATATAGAATGATACCAATCCAGTGTAGGATACTATATATAAATATGTAGAAATAGACATATAGTATATAGTATACTGTGGTATATTTATTAGAGAGCTTTCTTATACTAATAAAGTATAGTTAAGAAAAAAGATGATATCTCTAAAAAGTAGAATATGGTGGCAGGATCATTACCCATTTATGCAGTCTTGATTTCCATATTAGCTTCACTGTTTGTTGATTTTTGGCATGTGAGTAAGTGATTTGTCTTCAGTCAGGCTGTTTCTTCTTTAGGAAAGAAAATGAATAATGCCCTTTCTGGTCTTCCAAGAAAAGAATAAATATTCAAATAAAGATATAACTGGAAAAATATTTTATATTTATGTAAAACTTTCCAATTTTCAAATACTGCTATTAATAGAAACACCTTATTAAGTGTGAGAAAGGGCAAAATGGCTACTGAAACAAAAATAATTAATATGGAAATTAGAAGTTTAAAAGAAAGTATCTAGCTTGCAAGAATGGAGGAGTTATTGTTTGCCAGGTAGTTTTAAGAGTTAAAAAAAAGTATTTTTAAGGCACTTAATAGAGTCACTGGCACATGGCTCTCAGTAGTTGTAACTAGTAAAAATTAATTATGGAGTAATCCCCCATACACGTTAAAAAGTAAATCTGGGAATTTACCATGCTTTGGTCAATAAAAAGGCAGAGTTTCAGAGATATGGGGATCATATGGCAATATCTGTCCCAATGATTCAGTATGGCAATACAGTCAATGTTACTATAATAAATTAAAATCAGATCCATCGTACCTATAAAAGCAAATACAACAACCAGCAATAATGACAAATATGAATCACACTTTTAGAGCCTGCCTCTGAATTGAAATTGCTTGGCCAGGTATCACCTCATTAATTCTCTTACCCTCAAGATAAATGAACCAATTTTATAATCTTAAGAATACTGAATTATGTGTTCCAGAGAATAGTCAGAATTACTGATAGAAAAGAATATATTTGAAATCTCCCTGATTCCATAGGCTGTACATTTCAAGGCAAAGCCAAGGCTTTTTAGAGGTTGAGTTTTATTTATGGCTGGATTTTTAAAAAATTTCTTGATTAAACAGGAAGGATTGAAATGCTTCATAAAAGGGCACTTGGACATCAAATGGCTCTCACTTGACTATATTTTGATGACTTTAGTATGAATTAATCACAGACCTAGAGGTAAAAATTTCCCCCGGAAATGCATACTCAGTTTTTAAATTAATAGGATAATGTACTTGGGACAAATTGCCTTTGGAGAAGGCAACTATAATATTCAAAGTATTTTCATATAGTCCTTACACCAAATCTAACAAAAAACAGGACACATTCTCTACCTGCAAACCCCCATACCATTGAGATTTGTCTCCTACTAATGTTCTTTTGGATTGGTTCCTGGAATTTAATGATTAAAAAGGAGAGAGATCAGGGTGATAGGAAATCTGGATTACATTTCAAGATGCACAAATTTTAGATAGAGTTCCAGGAAGACTCTGGTTCTCTCAGGATGTAGGCAGTGGGAGAGTTAGGACACCTGAGAAAAACTAAGAAGAGAGTCTCATATCCATGCAACATGGTGGCATCACACATTTCCCCTTATAAGTATTGGCTTTTCTTGGAATATTTCATCCATGAAATCCATGCTTGGGTTAAAAAAAATGGATGAGCTTCCTAGCAATAATGATGAGTTGAAGGAAAAGAGGGAGGAGGTGGCAGTGGTGGCTGCAGCAGTGATGATGATTGATGATGATGATGATGATAAAAACAGAGTCCTGTTCTTATGTGGAGAGCCCATAGTAAGTCTTTTCACCTCAACACTTTAAAAAATAAAAAAGAAGCTTTTCTTCCATGGGGAAATTGTCTTTGTTGCCTAATTACATACTGTGTTCTTTTTTAGAATGGTCCTGCTGCAGACTCATAATTGAAAGCTCCCTGTATCTTATCTCAAATATATTTTTATATAGGCTCACTGTTCAATATCTCATTCACTAGGAAGAATGTGTCAACTCTTTCCCTACCCAAATTATAATTTTGTTTCCAGAACAGCAACCAATTTGTTTTGTTGATCAACATTAGGTTCAGTGTAACAGTTATCTCTGATTTTTGATAAACAATATTACCAGTTAGTCATGCCAAGAATTTGATTTGGAACATGTGGTAAATAAGGCATTAAGAAGATACAGGACACAGTGTGTTTCTCATCTGTGAGAATCTTACTCAACTGAAAGCAAGCATATTGTGGGATTTTCCTATACTAATTACCAATACATACTCTTTTTCCATACCCTCCTATCAAAATCTATTGTTTACTTCTCTTTTTTTTCTCCTTAAGAAAGAAAAGCTAAAAATTCAAAAGATTATCATTTCCAGTGAGAGTTGTATTTCAGTATTTCACCAGGGAATGAAACCTATATTTAAATGAGGCCTTTGGGGAAAGACAGGAGCTAAGATGTCCTCAGGGTCAAAATTTACACAGATCTGGATTGGATTCCTGCCTCATAACTTGATATTCATGTAAATTTAGGAAGTTATTTATCTGGATGCCTCAGTGATTCTTGCTGTAATGAATATTCAGTGCATGTGAAAATGCCTACCCATGTCCTGGAAGATGGTAGGTGTTCAGTAACAGGAATGTTCATTTTCAGTATTTTAATCTAATTCACTTCTCAATCCTAGGCAGATTACTCTTTCTGTTTGGAACTCATTCTCTTTCTCCTTCGAGTTAAAACATTGCCAGGACTCCAGAACTGCCTGAATTCTTTTAATCTATAGACCTAGGCCTTTCTTAAATTTAGAGAAGATAATTTTCTATTATTTGTTTATTGTCCTTTCCATATGCCTCTATTTTCTCCTTCTGGAATGCCTGTTAGAGATACTAGCTATACCCAAGTTCTATTACTTCATGATTTTATCTCTTTATGTATAGGTTGACCATATTGTCTCCAATTAATTGCTCTAATGGTGAATCAAGTTTTAAACTCTAGAAAGAGGTATTTTGGGGGCTATATATGAATTTAGAGTATAAAGTATGTAATCATTTTATCAGTTTTCCTTCTTAACTTACCATTAGAGTATAGCATGTATAAAACACATAACCTTAAGTGAACAACTAAATTTATTTTTACATATGTATGTCCAAATTGTAATTTATATACAGATTAGCAAGTAGAAGCATCATCCTGGAAACCATTATCCTATCACATAGTCAATGCCCTTCCTTCAAACTACCATTCTGACTTCAGCCAAAACATTAAATAACAGTTTGCTTGTTTTCTTTTGAATTTTCTGTAAATGAAATAGTATAGTACATATTTTTTTATGTGCCTGCCTTTTAGGATTATGTTTGCAGGATGTGTCCACTCTGCTGTATATAGCAGTAATTTATCACTGCTTTATATTATTTCATCGCATTAATAAACCAAACATCAGTAAAATATCTAATTATCCTAATATTGATGGGCATCCACATTGCTTCAAGTCTTGGGCCATTATGAATAAAGCTGGTATGAAAGTTTGGTACATGTTTTGTGGAACACACATGTAATCATTACTATTGGGACTCTAGAGTGAAATTGCTCCACCACTGAGGATGGACACTTTCACCTTCAGAAGATACCACCTGTTTTCTAAAATAGTTTACCAATTTTCATTCTTACCAACAGTGTATAAAAATGATACCACTAAAAATTCTTATTAGTTTTAATTCAATTTGAATTTCTGTTCCTTCTTAAAGTTTTTTAAATTATTTTTTAATCTTTACTTATTTTTGAGAGAGAGAGAAACAGAGTGTGAGAGGGAGAGGAACAGAGAGAGAGAGAGGGAGACCCAGAATCCAAAGCAGGCTCCAGGCTCTGAACTATCAGCATAAAACCCCACATGGGGCTCCAACTCACCAACCGCGAGATCATGACCTGAGCCGAAATTGGTCACTTAACCAACAGAGCCACCCAGGTGCCACAGTTCCTTCTTACTACAATACATTTTTGGTCATTTCAGACTGTTTTCTCTTGCTGTTGAGCCTCTTTAATGAGTTGTTATCATTTATTGTGCACATAGTAGGACTCAGGCCATTAATTTGAAGTTTTCTGAGTGGCAACCATCTAAGAGGAAGTGGAAAAGAAAGTGTTCTCTTGCACAGGTCACAAGATTCAGCTATGGTATCCAGAAGATTCCACTTTACTCCCATGCCTACTTGTTTGCTTTAGTCTTGAGGACACAGAAAACAGTCTATATTAAGTTGACCTTTGGCTCAGGCTGACTAAGCACACTCACACAGGGACAATGTCAACCTTCCCAGTGGGTCAACAGATAACAGTAGGCTAAAGTCTTCTCATCATGAGGCTAATTCTGTGATCCTAGCACCATCCAATTCCATAAGTAACAGAGTCTCACACTGCCCATCCCACTTAAGTCCTGTAAAACATTTTTTTTCTCTTAGGGTAAAATGTACTTCAGTTTTTCAGGAAGCTATTTACCCTGACAAACCTGTGCCCCCTCTCTAACACATTTTTTGTTCTGCATTTCTTTCAAATGGCCTGGAAATTTTGTTCTATTTTCTTTTGATGCTAAGGGGAAGAGTAACATTTCTTATATATGTTAACCCACTCAAATTCCCATGTGAATGAGTTGCTCTTTTCAGAGACAAATAATGAATTGTGTGTTACTGAAAGAAAAGATAGTCTAAGCTGCACCTTATACCTGTTTAACTTCCCATACAATGGCAAGTAGAAATATTTATAAGATCAAGTGTATTTGAACAGCCAGAGAAAGATGTCAGTTAAGTACAAATGGTAATATTTGCTTCATATTAGCCTTGGCTGTCTTACTAGTGGCTGACTTTTTACTACTGTTTTGTAAACAAAATATAGTCAAATGTTGATCTCTGGAGCCACTTGAAGTTTTTATAGCTTTCTGAAACCTATCATAAAATGTAGGCTTGCATATTTCCCTTGATGTATTTTTTGTAGCTCAGTTTATGGATGGTTTACAAATCATCATATATATGAGTAGAAATATGGATGAATTATAAACACATATGTTCCTTTTTCCACTATATAATTCTAAAAATAATTTATCCTAAACTCTTTACATGGGTTTGAGATTATTTTTACTTGGAATCATTTTCGGTCTAGAATATTAATTCAAGATGTTCTCTATTCTAACCTTCTGCCAAGAGTAAGAAGTTCTAAATCATAAGCACATAAACCTGAAGCTATCCCAAACAATAATTTATTGATCCATGCTCTAAAACATCTCTCTATTTCAGAGCTTTGGAAGTAGGAAATAAATATGTAGAACAATAGATTCTCAAGATAGACTACAACTCCAGAGGTCACCTAAAATAAACCATCATTTCATTGCTTAAACGTCCTCTATAATTTCAGTTGGGGGTTGAATACTTCCAGAGTGCTCTGCAAAAGTATAACTAAGTTGAAGTAAAATCCACTGCTAAATGGTTGTCCTGAGGCTAGTTGTGCCTTTAGGACCAAAACGTACAGGTTTAAATTTCCTTCCGATGAGAACTCAATAAGCACTTAAGGGCCACTCTCCAATTTTCCTGTAACTTGCTTTTTGGTTTAAACCTTTGGTTCCTTCACCTCTTCCTCACACACTGGGTTTTGATTCCCTTCTCAATTGCTATCACTCTTTTCTGTGAGCATTCTAGTTTGTGCCAAAGACAAATATCCTTAGCATAGTTTCAAACTGTTCATTAGAGGGACACCTGGGTGGCTCAGTTGGTTGAGCATCCGACTTCAGCTCAGGTCATGATCTCATGGTTCGTGGGTTTGAGCCCCGTGTTGGGCTGGAGCCTGTTTTGGATTCTGTGTCTCCCTCTCTCTCTGACCCTCCCCTGCTCATGCTGTCTCTCTCTCTCTCAGAAATAAAATAAAAACATTAAAAAAATATTTCAAACTGTTCATGAGAATGGAATGCCTACATTCTTGACATTAGATATTCTTTGAAGCAGTCTGCTTTCACTCACAGTTGTAGCATATATGTGTAAATGTATATAAATGTATCTTAGTGTTGTATATAAGTATGCATATATTTATAAATATACAAGTATATAAAATATTTTTAAAATGTATAATTTTCCCTCATATGAAGCTCATTATTACAACTTCTAAGTCTTTCTACCATATTGAACTGGAAGTTTGTGGAATGTCAAGGGCAAGACTGCTGATAGATGGCAGTGAATGGTGTATTAGGGATAGACTAAACATAAGTATTCTGTTTAATGCTATTTATCTTTGAAGTTTAATCCATAATTTTACTTTATCAGGGTCTTGTTGGATTCTGATAAGTCCTGCCAGCTTTATATCATTCAAAAATTTGGTCAATATTTTATAGTACTCTTACCTAAGTCTTTAATTAAATTGTTTTCGAGAAAGCATAGTTTTCAATAAAGTCATATTCAATTTGATCCACAATTCATATTCTTTGGATGAAGCACTTTATTCAGTTATAAATCCATCCAGATAGCACTAGATATTCATCTTATCAGCATTGATAACAGAATATCTTAAAATGTTATGCAGCTCTGAAGAGCTCTCATGGCAATGAGGCTGTCACTGATCCCTGGTATATGTTTGATGCAACTAGCTACTTAGGAAAGGCTTCTTTTCTCATCAGAGTTTTGCATCTGTTCCTTCTAGTGCTTTAAGTTTTGCTGAATAAAACCTTCCATGTAAAAGTTGAGCCACCAAAGCTGTTTTTCATAGAGAATATTAAAATAATTACAAAATTTAATTTACTAATGTATATTTAAACCAAGTTACCAGAAAAGTAAGTGATATTAATTTGATATGACGTAATCTTATTTCCAAGTGTTCTCACCTATAAGTCCCATGCCAGTCAGAAATTTAAATAACTTTTGGGGCGCCTGGGTGGCTTAGTCGGTTAAGCATCCGACTTTCGCTTAGGTCATGATCTCGCAGTTTGTGGGTTCGAGCCCCGCGTCGGGCTCTGTGCTGACTGCCAGCTCAGAGCCTGGAGCCTGTTTCAGAGTCTGTGACTCCCTCTCTCTCTGACCCTCCCCTGCTCACGCTGTCTCCCTCTCTCTCTCTCCTAGAAATAAATAAAACATTAAAAAAATTAAAATAAAAGAAATTTAAATAACTTTTTTAATTTTTTAAATGATTTTTTTTTTTATTTTAGAGAGCATTTGAGCAGGGGAGAGGGGCAGAGGAGGAGGAGAGAGAATCTTAAGCAAGCTCTATGCTCTGTGGAGCCTGATGCAGGGCTCAATTCCACAACCCAAAACTAAGAAAGGGATGCTCAACCAACTGAACCACCCTGGTGCCTCGATAACATTTTTTATTACCAGTCTATGATATAGTTAGAAATTTGTGACTTTAAAACACAGGATACTATCCCCGTCCTCAAGAAATTTGCCATTTTCAGTAAGAAATTAGAAGTTGGAAGTGATTATGTAAATATGCTTTTTTGAAGTTACTATGAAAGTTAGTGTCTCTGATCAAAGAATTTGAGAGTGAGTTGATGTTTTTTTAAATGAGTGTCATTAGGTCAACTTCCTTAAGGTACAGAAATTGGGGAAGAGAAAAATATATACTCAAAGAGGAAATTTAAACTCTTTCCTTATAAAAAAAAGATTTAATCTAACTGCTGTAACTTCTTCAGGTATTCGCTAAAGAAATTGCATTACCTTTCAATGACGTTTTGGGTTTTGGTATGGCTTTTTTTCATGTCTCCCTATGCAAGAGCCACTCTCAAAATAAATAGCTTGGTCTACCTAACTGGAAGTCTTATCTTGACCGTATTTCAGAATAAATTATCTTTTATTCTGAGCTATCTGTGCATCCATATATCTATATTACTTCCTAAATACCAGTAATCCAATAATGGAAGTACTTCACTTTATTTTTCCAGTTTAGGCTTCATGGTTTATGAGGACAACTTCTGGGCTCTGGAAAGTGTCAACACAAAGCTTAATACTGGTGATTTGGTAATAAAGTTAAGTTTAGGCAGGTTTTTTTGTGACATTCTGGATATAGTGTTTAAAGGCATCCTTTTTTTTTTTGTTTATTATTATTATTATTTTTTTAGTAATCTCTACACCCAATGTGGGATTTGAATCCATGACCCCAAGATAAAGCATCACATCTGCTTCCTACTGAGCCAGTCAGTTGCCCCAAGGCATTTTCTTTTGAGTTAGCTATGTCAGGTCTGTGTAATGGGTTAACCAGTAGTGTGGCCCACTTCTTTTTTTCACATAAGTTCCTTCTAATAATTAGATACTCTTAGTTACTCCACTTAGCACTGAGAAGAATGCAAGGGAGAAATATCAAAGATATTTCAGAACTTCATACTTCCACAAAATGATATACACACCATAGTTGTCCTAAAATATGTCAACGCTTACAATGTCCCAGGCATTACTTTAGATATTCTTTACCTATTTACTTTAATCTTCACAATAACCCTCTAAAGTAGCTACTATTTTCCCAATCTTACAGAAGCATTGAGATTCATGGAATTTATTAAATGAGACATCCTGATTCAAGTCTTACAGTTATTAACAATTGCAACCAGGCTTGTTGAGATGGTTTATTCTTAATTTCTAAATCTCTATTCTTTGTGGGAGATATATGGACTTTTCTCCATATATCCATAGGTTATCCTGTGGTATATCCATAGGTATATCCAAACATAGGTTTAGATTGTCCATGAATAAATCATCCTTTATATTTCATGACCTCATTACTTTAGTCTCTGTTCCTGTTTGCACTTATGGGTCATTTTATTAAAAATGCCTACCAACCCCCAACATCAGTTTTGATTTTGGGAGTCAGATATGAAATATTTACAGGACAAGTAGCTGAGACTATCAAAGGACATAAGCTAGTTGAATCTCTTCGCTGATTCTTTTATTCTTTAACTGTTAAGTGGGCAAATATTGCAAAAACACAGATGCTATGAGAGTTGATTTATGGTTCAGTTCAGGGTCAGAAATTTTTGTAAATCAAAACCTCTTTCAAACAACCCTTGAAGTTGGTGAGTTTTACTTGTTTCCATTGGAGCATTGTAGAAACTAATGCTCTAGTGAAGTAGAGTATTAGAACAACGAAAATTTAACCTAAGTTGGGACAACAGACACATTTTTTATCTTGGCAGTGTTTTTGATACAAGATACAGATTAAAAGGTCTACCAGTCCTATATGACATATTAAGAAAAACCAGTAACATATTTCAGTATTTCCCCCAGCCTTGTATCTTTAATGTCCTATATCTAAATAAATTGCTTATAGTGACACTTCTTAAATTTTTTCAACTTTAGAAATAGTTACTACATCAGATGAAGATGTAGCTTTCATTTTACAATTCCATCATAACACAGATATTCCTATACTCAATATTTCATACATATGTGAATATACAATTTGGCTTTATGTTAATATTTAGCATTTATATTACCATGCCTAAATAAATGTCATGCATAACTAAGTCATACATAACACTTACCTGAGTTTCTCTCAAATTTTTATTTTGCTTAGATATTTTTAACCACTAAGTTATTACCTATTTCCTGATTGTTTTAGAATCCTCTGAGTTGAGTCAAACACCTCAAACAATCTCTCAACCCTTTTGTAGATCTCATTCTAATTTGCTGTCAGATAGACTAGTTGCTATGTTTGACCAATTCACACTTTGGACTCTTCCTATAATATCATCTCAAGGAGTTTCTTCTCCACTCTTGATTTGGGTTCTGTATAGGTTGAGCCTACATACATATAAACACACACACACACACACACACACACATATCTATATATTTAAAATAAAAAATATTATATGTTTGGGGAGTTCAAGGAAATTTCTCATCTTTTCTGTGCCACTCAAAGTACATTTTAAAGGGCTATTGCCCTTAGAAATGAGAGAAAGAGGTATGCCCCACTGATTGCATGGCTACTATTCCTAAATGCTTATAGCCTTCTCATTGTTCCATTCTTCTCCTGACCTTCAGTTAATGCTGCTCTCAGTGCTTGATAAATCGGTATAGTTAGTCTCTCCCTTTCCATCTCTCTCTCCCTAAGAAAAACAGGGATATTCCTCCCCGTAAATTGTTCAAGTGTAGGTTTGGAGTGGGCTGAAACTGAAAAATCAAAGTTTGGGAGTGAAACCTAAGGATCTAATAGAGCTGTAGGATGTATTCATTTTTCTCCATGCTTTTCTCAGAGAGGAAGTAGACAGCAGGAAAATGTGGGTGGCTGGTACATTAGTCAGAGATTGCTTCTCTTATGTAAGGGCTGATGTTACCCCCACTGTTTATTTTACATAATACTGTTATTATTTTTAATGTCTTTAATTAGACTCATTCTAAAGTAAGTTATTACACTTTAGTCAGCTGCTGACATAAAGCAAAGCTGTTCCTATATTTTTTTTCTCTCTTTCTCCCTCACAGGAATTTGGAACCATACATAAGAAGATTTAGAAAATGTGCAGACTGCTCATCTCTGCTAGTTCTCTTCACTTTCTCTGTTTTAAATATCGATGTGAGTAAATAACTTATTTATATACATATAATATTTCATCGATATTACCATTTATCTCTAGTGATATACATGCACAAATATTGGTTTTTGATAAGAGATTTATCTTTTTCCCTTGATACTTTAACACAGGCTTTATTCTTACCAGCCATCTTCATCTAGTCTTAATCTAGCTTTTTCAGAAAGCAGAGTCTGTTTTGTCTCTCTTTCTCTCTCTCTCATTTTTCCCTTTGCTTATTTTTGTTTTATGAATTCTACATATGAGTGAAATCATATGGTATCTGTCTTTCTCTGATGGACTTATTTCATTTAGCATAATACTCTCTAGCTCCTCCGTCCATGTTACTGTAAATGGCAAGATTTCATTCTTTTTTTATGACTGAATAATATTGCATTGTGTATATATGCCACATCTTCTTTATCCATTCATCAAATGATGGACATTTGGGCTGCTTGCATAATTTGGTCATTGTAAATAATGCTGATATAAACACAGGAGGGCATGTTTCCCTCTGAATTACTGTTCTTGTATTTTTGAAATAAATACTCAGTAGTGTGATTGCTGGATCATAAGGTATTCCTATCTTTTTGAGGAAGCTCCATGCTGTTTTCCACAGTGGCTGCACCAAGTCTGCATTCCCACTAACAGTACATGAAGGTTCTTTTTTTCCCCCTTATCCTCACCAACACCTGTTGTTTCTTATGTTGTTGACTTTAGCCCTTCTGATAGGTGTGAGGTATTAATCTTATTGTAGTTTTGATTTTCATTTTTCTGATGGGATGATGAATATCTTTTCATGTGTCTGTTGGCCATGTGTATGTTCTTTGGAGAAATGTCTGCTCATATGTTCTGCCCATTTTTTAATCGGATTATTTGTTTCTGGGGTGTTGCATTGTATCAGTTCTTTACGTATTTTGGATACTAACCCTTTATTGGATATGTTATTTGCAATATCTTCTCCCATTCCATAGGTGGCTTTTTAGTTTTGTCAATTGCTTCCTTTAGCTGTGCAGAAAGGGAGAGATTATTTTTAAACACAATTCTATTTGGGGAGAGAATTCAACAATATGGTGGCTTCTTTTAAGACTGATTATCTGATGATTTCTACTTGAGTTAAGCCAAAATAGATAAGCCAAATACACCGAAGTGTATAAGTTCTTGACAAAGCATGTTATTAATATTTATTTATTTATTTATTTATTTATTTATTTTTTAAATGTTTTATTTATTTCTAGGAGAGAGAGACAGCATGAGCAGGGGAGGGTCAGAGAGAGAGGGAGTCACAGACTCTGAAACAGGCTCCAGGCTCTGGACTGGCAGTCAGTACAGAGCCCGACGCGGGGCTCGAACCCACGAACCGCGAGATCATGACCTAAGCGAAAGTCGGACGCTTAACCGACTAAGCCACCCAGGCGCCCCCCATGTTATTAATATTTAATAAGCACCCTGGCTTCTAAGCATTTTTAGTGTGATAATTAATGTCATTGTGATATTTACATGGTATTCAAAGACTGCCTTAAAAGAGTATAAAAAACTAGACAAACACGTTATTGTGGGATCCCAGACATGGGTAAACGTTGTATGTTCTTATGTAAAAAGAAATTGCAATACCTACGCTCCTGTATAGCATTGTGCTGCTTACTAAGAAGACATTGTTTTAATACATCTCTTTGGCTATTAGACAGCTTGTATCTTCTGAAGACTGTTTAAAGAATATTTCTAAAATAACCAATTGAAAACATTAAAAATTGTGTCTGAGTTATTAACATGATGTATGAAGATATAGCTATTGAAAATAGCAGTTAAAATATTACATATATACAAAAGAATTTTAATTAAAGATAAAAAGATGGACAGGGACATCTGGATGGCTCAGTCACTTAAGTGTTCAAATCTTGATTTCGGTCCTGGTCATGATCTCACAGTTCATGAGATCAAGCCCTGCATTGAGGCTCTGTGCTGACAGCTGGGATCCTATTTGGGATTCTCTCTCTCCCTCTCGCTCCTCCAACCCTGCTTTCACTGTCTCTCTCTCTCAAAATAAATAAATAACCATTTTTTTAAAAAAGAGAAATACCTAGTGAAGAATGGAAGGAATGGATACTGTTGTACAACTAGGAAGAGAGAAATCATAGATGAAAAAATGTTTTCTAAACAAACTAAAAAAGGCCAAGTTTTCAAAGATTTTTGTACCTTTTTATTAGAAATTTAGATTCTTAAATGAAATATAGAGACAAAGAGCTTCTTGAATATACAAAATAAAGAAGTGGAGGTATTTTCATAAACCTTAAAATAAGACTGGTTGTTTTGAAGGGATTTTCATTACGGTAGAGAAAATTCATGACAATTATTTAGAGTGGGTGTTATCTTAAAAAGACTTGGTTGTCACAACACTTATTCTAGAGAAGAACACCATGGAAAGTCTTTGAAAATCTCTTTTATGACATGTCCATCATTTTTTCATGGAAGTTGCTCGTACATTTTGAAAAGGATCATCTCTTAAAAACTAAGAATCTAAAAAACCATTCCATTCCTTTTATTTAATTTTACCCCCTTCACTCTTTTTTTAAAAACATATATGCCATTATATTACTCTCTTCATTATTGAAGGTAAAGCTTTGTTGGTACAGATACATTTTGAAGTCCCCCAACCTATCTCTTGAAATTTGATTATTTTTGCAACTTTATTCTATTTTATTCCTCTTCATATATACAGATAAATTGATGAATGTATTTATATGAAGTATAGCCCCATTTCTATGGCCATTCTTCTAACCCAAATTTATAAAACCACCTTACTGATGATTCTTGACAGAATAAAGTTAGAAATGGAGTAGTAATTAATTTCTCTAAGAGAGATTCAAATTGACAACTGACTTAATTATATCCAGTTGTATTATCATATGTAACTAGAGTATATGCTATTAATATTTTACAACTCTTCATGAAATAAATTATCCTTCATAACATTGCACGATATTTTGCTTATTTTTCTAAATGTTTGTTTATTTCGAGAGAGGGATGCGAGCAGGGGAGAGTAGAGAGAGAAGGAGAGAGAAAATTCCAAGTAGGCTCTGCACTGACAGCGCAGTGCTTGATCTCATGAACTGAGAAATCATGATCTCCACCAAAATCAAGACTCGGATGCTTAACCAACTGAGACACACAAGTGCCCCATATTGCTCAGTAATTTAAACATTTACTTATTTTTTTGAAAACTATATTATCCTCTAACTATCTGAAATTATGCAAAATAGTAAAGAAGACATTATTCATTGTATGTTATGTTTGGAAGCTTTACATTCACTATCTCATTTTATTCTCATTTAATAGCTGTTTACAGCCCCATTTTACAGATGCAGAAACTAGACTAAGTAGCATGTTAGTATGTCTTACAATATATTATGTGTAAAAAAGATCCTCTGTATCCATGTTTAATTTAACAATTACACATGGTTTTATTTCTCCTACCATCCAAAATGTACTCATCAATAGATAACTTATGTTAATCTTACTTTAAACAAATATGGAGGATGTCTGTCCCCAACCTACCTCAAGAAGTGCATCACACAAACTGTTGAATATCAGTTGTCCAGCAGCCTGACTAGATGTATAATTTCAGGGTGCCACATTAGCCAAAACAATATTTTTCACTTAGTTACTAATATTTCTTGGATTTCTGTATTTAGATCTAATTTAAGAATATACCCCAGGACATAAAAAATGAGACAAGAGAATGGCTAGGTTTTAAGCATTGTGCTCTATACTCAGCAATAAAAAACAAAAATACATTTTCAATCCCATGGGGGGAAAAGCCACTAAAACCATGGCTTCTCTTTTTTTCCCAAAATGCTTATTCACTAATTGGCACAATAGACTCCCACCAGGAAACTTGGCCAGAAAGTATGTTAATATAACTCAGCAGGGTGAAGTTGAGGATTGAAAGAAATAATTTGAGATAAAAATACATTTTCTTCAAAAACACTTTATAAATCTTTGAACATTCCCTGAGTGCTTATTTATCAATCCCACTTGACTAGATAATTTGGAATTCCTTAATTGCCCTCCATAGTAAACTTCAGATCAAAAATCAAGTGATTCCCATCTAGGGGCTTCAGCTTTCCACTGTACATGGTTTTGGGTAACTAGATAAATTCAAGTAATGAAATTAGGTTTTAGCTTGCATTATGAACTATTTGCAGGAGGGAGGAGGGAAAAAGGGAGGAAAGGAGTGAGTGACTTTATCATTAAATGCAAAGAAATGGATTCATAGTGCACAGAATTTGAAATCAAGTACTGTAGAAGTTCAAAGTTGGGGATTTATTAAATTTTACATGTTTTGGATCACAGAATGTGGAGATTGGGTTTCTCTTAAATGGAATTAACACCTCTATCCATTACACATTCTCTTCATTCAGCCTTCTTGAATGCTTGCTTCTATCATCACAGTGCCCATAAAACCTTGAGAACAACTCAAGATGTACTCCTAATTCCAAAATCCCTCATCCAATTGTAGATTTTTGAGGGCAAAGATTGAACTTTATTCATTTAAGAACTACTGTGCCTTTAGTGGATGGAAACTTTTATAACCACAGCAAATGCTTGTAAAGTTCAACCCTGCCTTGCATAATTCAGAGATGCAGTATATAAAGCAGATGCTGAACTTTTTTATTAAAACAATCTTTTGAGAGTTTTAGGTTCACAGAAAAATTGAGGGGGAAAGTGCAGAGAATTCCCATCTCCCCCTGCTCCCACACATGCATAACTTCCCCCATTATGAACATTCCCCACCAGAGTGGTACATTTGTTACAATCGATGAACCTACATTGACATTATCACAATTACCCATAGTCCCTAGTTTACCTTAGGACTCATCTTGGTATTGTATATTCTATGGATTTGGATAAATGTAAAATGGCCTATATCCATTATTATAATATCATACAAAGTGTTTTTCTGCAAATCCTTTGTGCTCTGCTATTTATTCCTCCTCTTCCCACAAACTACTATCAACCACTGATTTTTTAACAATTGTTTCCAGAGAGAGAGGGCAAGATGGCGGAGAAGTAAGGAGCTCCGTACTTGCACTCGCGCCCATACGTCACACAGAAAAGATCTGAAGCCATTGGAAACCTTACAAA